>NW_013669388.1:68213-72599 GCF_000517525.1 Limulus polyphemus
CCCTCGTGTAGCTTTGCGCGAAATTCATAACAAACCAAACCTATAGAAACTCCCTTCCCCCATTGAAACCAAAGTTACATCACTTAGTTTGGCATAAACTCTTATTACTGAACGTGTAAGAGATAGAATTTTAATGCTTTTTAGTTTTGTAATATCTAGTTTGGCAACATTTATCAACGCGGGAATGGTCTAAAGTACGTCTTTTGAATTAGTAGTATATTTCCGGCTGTTATAATTCTGATTTACTTAATTTGCTATTTTTCATATTCTATTTTTAATTGAATTAGCTACCCAGCGCTAGAAACCGGTTTTCGATACCCGTGGTGGACAGAGCACAGATAGCCCATTATGTAGCTTCGTGCTTAACTTCAAACAAAACAAAACAATAATTGGATCAATATGTTTGATCCACAATAATCTAGCCCTTTTGCTCTGGTTTGGGACCATCAACAAACACACACGTGGCAAAATAGCGCCATTGAATTACAAACATTGGAGAAAATAAACTCGTACTCGTTCCTCTACACATTAAAAAACACTCCAGAGTTGAATATTATTCAATAAAGAGTTATATTTATTTAATTTTATACATCTTTTTAAAAATATCCAGTTTTAATTTTTGTTTTGATTTCAACGCGATCCGAACGAATTCATTACTGTTTGTGAATTTCCTGACTTTTTTGTTGTAATAACACGGCACTCATGGCTCCCTAGTTTGATGTAATAACACGGCACTCATGGCTCCCTAGTTTGATGTAATAACACGGCACTCATGACCCCCTATTTTGTTTAATAACACGGCACTCATGGCTCCCTAGTTTGATGTAATAACACGGCACTCATGGCCCCCTAGTTTGATGTAATAACACGGCACTCATGGCTCCCTAGTTTGATGTAATAACATGGCACTCATGGCTCCCTAGTTTGATGTAATAACATGGCACTCATGGCTCCCTAGTTTGATGTAATAACACGGCACTCATGGCCTCCTATTTTATTGTAATAACACGGCACTCATGGCCCCCTTTTTTGTTGTAATAACATGACACTCGTGGCCCTATATTTTGTTGTAATAACACGACACTCGTGGCCCTATATTGTGTTGTAATAACACGGCACTCGTGGCCCCATATTTTGTTGTAATAACACGACACTCGTGGCCCTATATTTTGTTTTAACAACATGACACTCGTGGCCCTATATTTTGTTGTAATAACACGACACTCGTGGCCCTATATTGTGTTGTAATAACACGGCACTCGTGGCCCCATATTTTGTTGTAATAACACGACACTCATGGCCCCCTTTTTTGTTGTAATAACATGACACTCGTTACAACAAAATATGGGGCCATCAACACGACACTCATGGCCCCATATTTTGTTTTAACAACACGACACTCATGGCCCCTTTTTTTGTTGTAATAACACGGCACTCATGGCCCCTTTTTTGTTGTAATAACACGGCACTCATGGCCCCCTAGAAGGAAAGTCGAAATATGAATAAATAAGAAGAGAATATTTCGAAGTGTTTTTTTTTCTTCTTCTTATTTGCGCTCCGTTTCTGTAATTAATTCTGTCACTTTAAAACCGGTATTAAATTGAGTGATAGAGATCATTACAGAAAATGTATACTCTTGATGAAGGCCTAAAAAACTTGAATAATTCTTTGTGGAGTTCACGGTCGTTTTACTTATTCATAATTAAGTATACTGTCTCTCCCAGTGGCTCAGCTATAAGTCTGAAGATTTATAACGCTAAAAAAACGAGCTTCGATATCAGGGGTTGGCAAGGAAGGCACAGACAACCCATTGTGTAGCTTTGTGCTTAAAAACAAACATGTGCCCTATACTCTAGTCAGCATTACATATGTAAAAAGTGGAAATAGTTTTGAACTAAACAGAGCCTCTGACCTTGCAACTTCAATACAAGTGTAGTTGCATAGATTTTAGCCAATCACTGTTTCTCAACCTCAGTGTCATGTATAAAAAAAAAAATCAATGTTCTCCCCGCAACAAGACAAAGTAGGCGTAGTTATATCATTTTGCTCTTCATTGTGTGAAGTTTCGTTTCGCTCATAACCCTGAGGTTGTTAGGCGATGTTTAGTAACTGCTGAAACTGACGAACAAAATCACCAAAAGAGGTATATATATATATATAACACATTGTTGCCGTCAATTTCTGACCGTCTTATATATATACAAGACTACACTATATCTAGAAGGATCCCGAGATTTAAGGAAAGGACGTGAATGTTCGAGAACGACGTGGCGTGATACTAGTCACGTGACCTCTACCGACGCAACAATACATATAAATGAATTATCAAATGTATTCAAATCCTATTACACATCAACCTCCTGGTTAACAGTTAAAGAAAAGCCAACTTGCTTATAATTTTGGCATGGTATCTAAGCTCAGTGAAACTGTGTGCAGTGTTTTCCAAATCAAAACAAATATAAAATTTACATTTTTATAGAATAAAAACATTATTGAAAAGTTTTTACAAGAATATAAATGACAAAAAAAAATCAGTTATTGAAATCAACAATGAAGGCAAGCATTTTTAACTGTTTCTTAACATATCACTATGAAATATTTTCGAATTTTTAAAGATGCGAATTAATAGAATATATAACACATAAAAATAAGATACTTTATATTACAGAAACTATATACTCTGTAGAAAGGTTACCTTAAGTTTGGAATGATTTAATTGAGTAGTTTTTTCTTTACAATTCAATAAAACAAACCATACAACAAGCGCGTTTTGACGCACTCTGTTGTTTTAGAGCTAGCATCGAAAGTGAGACAAAGAAAGTTGGCTGATATGGTTACTTAGAGCAATGTTCCAAAGAGATATATTTCAGGTGGGACCGTAAAGTATTAAGTGATTTTAAAGAGCAGACTGAACGAGTTTTTTAGGGTTTATTTCATCGCGTTACGTAATACACCATCTTACTGATAGGTGAATGGGTTGGTTAAAAAAGCAGCGCATTGATTATTGTCAATAAATGGCATGGTACTGACTCGGAGTACAAAGTAACATGTGCTAACTACCCCTCCCTCGCGGGGCACCTGCCTCTGGTAAAAAAGTACACAGAGTAAGTGTCTTTACATTTACTCTAACAGGCAATTGGAGAGCCTGCGGATAATGTCCTGCCCTGTGGTAGTCCAGTATCAGACCATTGGAATCTAAGCTTTTTTAAATTGTGTAGTACCTTCTTCGGGGGCAGAGCGTATAAGAGGCTTTGGAAGACTTAGTCTCCCCAAATGTGACAACCCCTTTGAACACCTGTTGTGAACAAACAAACAGTCTCCCTAAATAAACTGGCCCTTACAGAGAATTATTCACATCAACTGAAAAATATTATAGCTTACCTAAACAAAAGGCTCACGCGCCGCCCATGACCTCCTGAGACATTTCAAGATAAAGATGTGATGATCAACACTCCTAACAAAATAAAAAAAAAATTATTAGTTGCATAGATTTTCGGCCTTGAACCGTCTGCATGAAACTAGCTGCAAAATAAGTTCATTTGATTTAGTTTTAATCGGGTTCTACATACCTTACGTATGACGAATTTCATTCACGCAACCATGTTTTCAACAAAGATTTGGTACGTATCTAACCATGTTTTCAACAAAGATTTGGTACGTATCCAACCATGATTTCAACAAAGATTTGGTACGTATCCAACCATGATTTCAACAAAGATTTGGTACGTATCCAATCATGTTTTCAACAAATATTTGGTACGTATCCAATCATGTTTTCAACAATGATTTGGTACGTATCCAATCATGTTTTCAACAATGATTTGGTACGTATCCAACTATGATTTCAACAAAGATTTGGTACGTATCCAACCATGATTTCAACAAAGATTTGGTACGTATCCAACCATGTTTTCAACAATGATTTGGTACGTATCCAACCATGATTTCAACAAAGATTTGGTACGTATCCAACCATGTTTTCAACAATGATTTGGTACGTATCCAACCATGTTTTCAACAAAGATTTGGTACGTATGCAGTATGTATAGCTTCAACTTAATGATGTTTGTGTGATCATTTACACTTGTTCTGTTCTTGTTTAAAATGTATATATACTTGGAGGATCCCATTTGTTCCACGGAGATGCCATGTATAGTACCAGGGCATGAATGTTTAACATGTTATGTGGTATGATGTTTGGGGAACCCGAGTTTGGTTGTACAGATTAAATAAGTTAATAACAGAAGATAAATGAAAATAAAGAATTTAAAAATTGCAAACATTTAACTTTTATCATCATAAACTACGTGCATATGAAATTCAAATGAAATTTAATTACAAACAAATGTTTATAAAACTTCGTGGTAAAAACAAATGTAGTGTAAA
>NW_013669388.1:73351-86327 GCF_000517525.1 Limulus polyphemus
AGTTGGCCATGAGAAAAGTCATGCGATGGTAAATATAACACAATATGTCTCCTTCCTTGTTTTCCATCAGGTGTTCTTCCATTGCATAGTATTTTCAAGTAATCTGGAGAACACACTTGAGACACTGTTAGGTACAGTTGGCCATGAGAAAAGTCATGCGCTGGTAAATATAACCCAATATGTCTCCTTCCTTGTTTTCCATCAGGTGTTCTTCCATTGCATAGTATTTTCAAGTAATCTGGAGACACTGTTAGGTACAGTTGGCCATGAAAAAAGTCATGCGATGGTAAATATAACCCAATATGTCTCCTTCCTTGTTTTCCATCAGGTGTTCTTCCATTGCATAGTATTTTCAAGTAATCTGGAGAACACACTTGAGACACTGTTAGGTACAGTTGGCCATGAGAAAAGTCATGCGCTGGTAAATATAACCCAATATGTTTTAAATTTATCGTAAGAGGTAAAGCTGGCGTGACTGAAGATGTGAATTCAGTTCACCAGTTTAACAGAAGAAGTTATTGGAATTCTTGGAATAAAAACGCAAGTACAAGTCTTACCTCCGTTTGCAATTTCATAATCAAAGACGTGTTTTTGAAATCGGCGAACTTTTAATTTCGTTTCATTGCTTAAATTATTAACCCGATCAATGTTTCTTGGTAAAATTATGACCATTTTTATTTTCAGGCATAATTTATGTGGAGGTATTCCTCTAAAATTTAATATATTAAGGAATTCACGTGGATACAGTCTTTCTTGATCTGAATCTGTAACTTTGTCTGCCTTGAAGTACACGTTTTTCTACCCCTTGAAACTTGCCACTTACATAGTTATTTATTGCAATTACATCAACATTTTTTGGAGCTGAAATCTCTTTCCACCAAATATTCACGATTTCAAATATTGCGGCCCGGCATGGCCAGGTGGTCAGGACACTCGACTCGCAATCTGCGGGTCGCGGGTTCGCATCCCCGTTCCACCAAACATGCTTGCCCTTTCAGCTGTGGGGGCGTTATAATGTGACTGCCAATCCCGCTATTCTTTGGTAAAAGAGTAGCCCAAGAGTGTGCGGTGGGTGGTGATGACTAGCTGCCTTCCCTCTAGTCTTACACTGCTAAATTAGGGTCGGCTAGCGCAGATAGCCCTCGTGTGGCTTTGCGCGAAATTCAAAACAAACAAATACATTCAAATATTGTTGTTGAAATCGTTATATATTGTTTCAATCCATTATCATTCGAGCAGTACGTATTATCTAGAGGTCTGATGTAAGCATCTTCGTCAGCGGGCTCTCGTCCTCCGACAATGTGTAATATGTATTCTGAAACCAGACTTTGAATGTCTGAATCAGTATTACTTACAAGTTGTTTGTAATCTTATGTTAACTTTCTTGTTACAAAGTATTGCCATTGATACTTGTATTGGCAGTATCTTCTCGATCTATATTTGTTACAACTTGAAGCATTTGACGAAAATCACTACCAAAGAGAACACCCCCCCCCTCTAAAAGGAAGTCTACTTCCATTGTATTCCTAAGTGATCGATCTACAGCAGCTATCAATCTGAGGATCGCGGGTTTGAATCCCTGTCCCACCAAATATGCTCGCCCTTTCAGGCGTGGGGGGGGGCGGTTATAATGTGACGGCCAATCCCACTATTCGTTGCTAAAAGCGTAGCCAAAGAGTTGGCGGTGGGTAGTGATGACTAGCTGCCTTCCCTCTAGTCTCACACTGCGTTATAATGTGATGGACAATCCCACTATTCGTTGCTAAAAGCGTAGCCAAAGAGTGGGCGGTGGGTAGTGATGACTAGCTGCCTTCCCTCTAGTCTCACACTGCGTTATAATGTGATAGACAATCCCACTATTCGTTGCTAAAAGCGTAGCCAAAAAGTTGGCGGTGGGTAGTGATGACTAGCTGCCTTCACTCTAGTCTCACACTGCTAAATTAGGAACGGGTAGCACAGATAGCCCTCGTGTAGCTTTGCGCGAAATTACAAACAAACATACAGTAGCTATAGCATTCTTATGAGTCATTGCAACTTCATTCCAAACAATCAACTTTGTAATTCTTATCAGTTCTGTAATGTCACTCTTTGGCTTTAAATTGCAAGTTGAGTTTTCATCAGTATTTATTGGAATTTTGAATGTGCTGTGTGATCTCTTGTCATGAGGATGGTAGCTATTAACGCAGATGCAACAAGGCGATGCTATTCCCACTTCTTACTTTTAGTAGAATAGTATTATACAGAAAATATTTCCCAGGTTCCTCCTGGACCATCAACAAAAACACACCTTTGGACACTTTGTTTTCATATACATCTTGCATCACTTCATCAAGTACTAACCGTTATCGTGGTTTTAATTTATTAACTCGTTCCTCAACATTTATTTGATTTGCAAATGTGTTTAATGCTAACTCTTGACGAATGATTCTTGATGTTTTTACTCCGTCTTCATTAGCAGATTATAATCTGCAAGAAACCTTTCAATATCCAAAAGAATATTATTTGCCATGTCATCAATAAGTTGCAATGAATCGTCATAGCTCTCACGGTGAACTTTGAATTCATTTCAAAGTTTTTCAGGGTCTTCTGATTCACCTTGTACTAAATTTCTGCAAATAAGCTTCGCATCTGAGAAGGCATACTGAAATGGAAAGCTTCAAATAATGCCTGTCGAAATTTTGAGTCATTTTGCAATAGTAATATTTCATGAGATGCAGCTTTGAAATTCTTTGTGCAAACCCATATTAAAGATACGCCAGGTTGATTCTGTTAAACATAGGTATTTGCAATCCAAATAATTTAATATTTCTTCCGTTATTTATTGTTCATTAATTGACTAATTTTTTTTTTCTAAAGCAAATAGGAACCCTGTCATGCCCTTTATCAACTTGAACAGACTTATATGTGCATGATATTTCGCTGTAAGGAACCACCCATCCATTATCCAATTCACAATTTCCCCTTTTAACTACTCCCTTGCTCCCCAGTGGCACAGCGGTATGTCTGCGGACTTACAACGCTAGAAACCGGGTTTCGATACCCGTGGTGAGCAGAGCACAGATAGCCCTTGTGTAGCTTTGTGCATAATTAAAAACAAAGAATTAACTACCCCACCATTGTCACGTCGTCGATACATTAGTTAACCATTTCTATTGTCAGTGCTTCATTATAGAAATATTTTGGAAAACATTTCGTACACTTTGCGTTTCAGTTCTCCACACTGTTTGATATAACTCAGGTTGATTTTCTTTATCTGGAAGTAATTTTATCGTAATCCTCGATCGTCCTTGGCTTATCTTCTTGTAATGAAATTAATAAAAATGTGTGAATGTAGCAGTTCGCATTTTTGAAATTCAGCCAGTTATACATGTGCATCTACATGCCCCAGTAAAACTTGCTTTTTAAGATTTTAACATTAACATTTTAACTTTTAATTGAAAAACACGTGAAAAAAATAGGTCAATCATTAACATTTTGTCCTTCATTCAGTTCGACTTCGATTTCTGACTTCTTTGGATGGCGTGTGAAAGTAATAAACAAATCCTGTTTTCTGAATTCTCTCACACAATTGCTATTGCATTGTGAAATAACTTATACACGTAGTGACCACTTTCTAAGAATGAAGCAGGAAGAACGACCAGTTATAGGCTTCGGCATTGTTTTTTGTGTTGACTGCGTCTTCAATTCTGTTCTGCTCGAAGCTTTTATTGATTAGTACGCAGCTAGTTCTATAGATTTGGCTCCATTTTGACAGACTGATCAACAACATATCATTGAAATAATACCTCCAACTTGGGTATATGGCGAAGGTCGAACTTATAAATGACATGAATAAAAGTTTTTCGTTGACATCTCTGTTGTATTATCATTAAACATATTAGGATGCGTTCCACGTGGCATCAGTTAAACGTAATGCAGCGAAATGCATACATTGAAATGCTCCACGTTTTCAAAGTCACACATTAAAATGCTTTACGTGTTCAAAGGCATACATTGAAATGCTCCACGTTTTCAAAGGCATACATTGAAATGCTCCACGTTTTCAAAGGCATACATTAAAATGTTCCACGTGTTCTAAGGCATACATTGAAATGTTCCACGTGTTCTAAGGCATACATCGAAATGTTCCACGTGTTCTAAGGCATACATTAAAATGTTCCACGTGTTCTAAGGCATACATTAAAATGTTCCACGTGTTCAAAGGCATACATTAAAATGTTCCACGTGTTCAAAGGCATACATTAAAATGTTCCACGTGTTCAAAGGCATACATTAAAATGTTCCACGTGTTCTAAGGCATACATCGAAATGTTCCACGTGTTCTAAGGCATACATCGAAATGTTTCACGTTCTCAAAGGCATACATTAAAATGTTCCACGTGTTCTAAGGCATACATTGAAATTTTCCACGTTTTCAAAGGCATACATTGAAATGTTCCACGTTTTCAAAGGCATACATTGAAATGCTCCACGTGTTCTAAGGCATACATTGAAATGCTCCACGTAACATTTGTGGTGATAGATCACTTCCAATGGTTTATGCATTACTTGAGAATACAGACTTCTTCCATTTGGCAGAGATATTATCATTTCCAAACCTTCTCCAGTTCTATCATGAAAATAGATTTGTGCAAATAATGGAGAATGTTCTCTTGGTTGTAGTGGCCCAATCTTATGATGCAATTCACCATTAATACCAGAAGTATATGCCGTTCTCTTTGTTGTAGTGACCCAATCTTATGATGCAATTCACCATTAATACCAGAAGTATATGCCGTTCTCTTTGTTGTAGTGGCCCAATCTTGTGATGCAATTCACCATTAATACCAGAAGTACATGCTGTTCCCTTGGTTGTAGTGACCCAATCTTATGATGCAATTCTGGTATTAATGGTGAAGTATATGCCTCTTACTCAGCATTGGTCAAGCTTCTATCATAATTCATTCCAAGAGAATTAAGTGTCAAAGATGAACTGTACTTGCATATATTTAAATGAAATGCTTTTGACTCATTCAAATTAGATACCAGTAATTCTTTCCAATATCTTGGAGGTTCTGAAACAGCTGTATTTTTCCATTGTTGTAGCACATAGTAAACACCTCTTACTTAAAATTTTTAGTCTGGTATGAAAAGCAAACTACATTCATTTGACTCAGTTGATGTCGTTTGTTTAGTTAAACGGATTTACCAACGATTACTTGTACATCTAAGCCATCAACATATCTTTGCCTCGTTATACGTTGATCATTCTCTTGATTTCTTTGGACATCTAAAGGAATACGACTGGGTTTTCTACGGTGTTGAACCTTGATGTTGCTGTCATTTTCCATTTGTCGACTTTTTTGCTAAAGTTCCTCTTTGCCCAAATTTTCTAACCGATGACTTTGTATTTAACATTTAATCTTCATTATGTTTTAGTGTAATGTATGCTTCTTTCTTGAATAAACAAATTCAGTCAAATTCTGCAGTGAAACTTTTTACGTTCTTTAATAACGTTAATGATATTTATATATGTGTGTGTGTGTGTATTTCCTTGCTAAATGCTGTTTTCTGTGTTGCGTATATTTTGGAACGGAAGGGTCTGCTGTTTAACAAAGCACTTAGTGACTGAATGATAGTAATGGTCAGTGTTTCAGGTTTATCGATTTCGGTACTAACAGTGAATTTTCTTCGAGGTTTGTATAACATTGAATCATTTTTTTAAGAAAACTTTAAATTATTAACTATCATTGCTTACGATATGATATATATAAAGTACACCCACAAACATCCAGTGTTAGTACAGCATGTTGTTGCCAACACATTGGCAAGTTATGTCAGTACAGGTAACGAAGTAGCATGATGCTAAAGAAAATATGCGATGTAGATAAAAAACAAATAAAACATTATACGTATTTAACTAGATTTTTAACAAATTATAACGATACACGATGAATGAATCACATGCTGGCGCCATTTTTATCACATATAATGGTATAGAACTATAACAACAATACAAGCATTGTTGGATATTTATCACATATGATGTTATAGAACTATAACAACAATACAAGCATTGTTGGATATTTATCACATATAATGTTATAGAACTATAACAACAATACAAGCATTGTTGGATTTTTATCACATATAATGGTATAGAACTATAACAACAATACAAGCATTGTTGGATTTTTATCACATATAATGGTATAGAACTATAACAATACAAGCATTGTTGGATTTTTATCACATATAATGTTATAGAACTATAACAACAATACAAGCATTGTTGGATTTTTATCACATATAATGGTATAGAACTATAACAACAATACAAGCATTGTTGGAGATTCAGTGTACATCAGGTGAGAGAGTCGGAGATTCAGTGCGTCTTGCTATCTTGCACCGGGTGGAAGACTTGGTTATCTGCCGCAGCAACACTGAGGGAGTCTCAGACTAAACGTGTGTGTGTGCCATCCATCCCTGTCTCTGTATATGTATATATGTTTGATACAGGTGTTTTAGGTCACGCTTCAGACTAATGTTTGAATAGCATTTCAAGGAAATAAACGAGTTACAAAGCGAGAATGACATACTGACCTGACTTTGTAACCCAGTAACTCATAATATCCTCGACACCGTCGTTCCACAGTGATACTAAAATCAAACTTTGTATAATGAACAACACAAGCAGTTAAAAAATGTAAATGACCAAACTAAAATACCTTCAAAAACAAATTACAATAGAAGATCGTAGCAAGTAAAATAGTAAGATATATTGCAATAGTCTTTCAGGTATCGACCCTGGAATACGATAACAAAACCAGTCAATTAAACGGTATGTGATGTTTCCAACTTCAATAGAATTGTATGAGACCCTTGGACTAAACAGTTCACAGGCGTAGCTACCATCCATTTAGAACTGCTGACCAGAATGCAGGTGACCAGTCAGTAACACTGACCGAATACGGGGCTACTTTTACCAGAACATCAGGTTGGACTATCTCAGTCGTAAAGCCTCGACATTGAAAGTACAGCTCATGCACAGCGGCATATTCGAAACTCAAACCTTGAGACTATCGGTCAGCAGCCTAGCATGCTAACCACTAGATCAAGTCCGACCCAACAAATTACATAAGATCTGTTTATATTTGTTTTAGTAGAGATTGATGCAAGTTACTACAATAAAACAAACAAATTAATTGGGTCCGCTTTTAAATCTGTTTTCTATAGAGACCTGCACAGTTCACTACGATAAAACAAACATTAAATGGGTCCGTTTTTGTATCTTCTTTTTTATTCTGTAGAGATCTATGTAGGTTACTAAAATACAACAACAAAAACTTTAGTGGGCCCACTTTTGTATCAATGCAGATTACGACACTAAATTAAATGGGTCCACTTTTGTATCTCTTTTATATAAAGATCAATGCAGGTTACTACAGTAAATATAATGGGTCCACTTTGCTGTTTTGTATAAAGATCAATGCAGGTTACTACAATAAATTAAATGGGTCCACTTTTGTATCTGTTTTGTATAAAGATTAATGCAGGTTACTACAATAAATTGAATGGGCCCACTTTTGTATCTGTTTTGTATAAAGATCAATGCAGGTTACTACAATAAATTAAATGGGTCCACTTTGCTGTTTTTTATGAAGATTAATACAGGTTACTACAATAAATTGAATGGGCCCACTTTTGTATCTGTTTTGTATGAAGATTAATACAGGCTACTACAGTAAATTAAATGGGTCCACTTTTGTATCTCTTTTATATAAAGATTAATACAGGTTACTACAATAAATTGAATGGGCCCACTTTTGTATCTATTTTATATAAAGATTAATGCAGGTTACTACAATAAATTGAATGGGTCCACTTTTTTATCTGTTTTGTATGAAGATTAATGCAGGTTACTACAATAAATTAAATGGGTCCACTTTGCTGTTTTGTATAAAGATTAATGTAGGTTACTACAATAAATTGAATGGGCCCACTTTTGTATCTGTTTTGTATGAAGATTAATACAGGTTACTACAATAAATTGAATGGGCCCACTTTTGTATCTATTTTATATAAAGATTAATGCAGGTTACTACAATAAATTAAATGGGTCCATTTTTGTTTTTCTATAGAGTTCAATGGAAGTTACTACAATAATACAAACATTAAATAAGTCTGCTTTTGCGTCTCGTTTTCTTTAGAGATCTACGCAGGCCGTTACAATAAAACTGATAAACTGAATAGGTACGATTTTGTACCTATGTTTCTATAGAGATCAAATTAGGTTACTACTGATAAAACAAACAAATGAAATGGGTTCCATTTTGTTATATGATTATTTACAGGGATCGACACAGGGATTTTACAGCAACGTCAACAAAATAAATTGGCTCGCTTTTACTTCTGTTAATATAGAATTTGTTTTCGATAACCAAAGCTTAGTTGAACTAAATCTCTATAGAGGGAGTTTTGCACTGCTGTAGGCAATGTCTAGCAGTTTTAGAAATTTTCTCAACTTTCGTCGTTCTTTACTTGTTAATTAGGCACGTGAAATTAAACCTGTCTCATCTGATTATTTTAATAAACTCAAGCTGCGTTTCTTACGTCGAATGAAATCAAATTAGCCACCAGCCTCTCTAAGCATGTTTCTCCCCTTTAGCGTTTTTTTTTCTTCTGATGGTTACTGGGGCTTATAAATTTTGTTGAACCCCTCTATACATATTCAGTTTCTTCCTTTACTGACTTACCCCACCGTCTTTCCCAATTTTAAACACTGGTACGATTTCAACTTGGAGCTTATTACGTTGTATTAAAACATGTTTTTGACGTGCGCATAGCGATTGTTATTATTTATTCATTTATAATACGCCTTTATACAAGACAATTTACAATGTTTATAAGCGTCAAAACGTGATGTAAAACAGTACAGTATCCACACACGCATGGAGAACAACGTAATAACACGGAAAATAACAATATCCCAGAAAGCGTTAAACAAATTAATAATAATTACTATGGAATTTGGAATGAAAACATGTACATTTATATACAGAACAACAAAAAATCAGCCCGCGAGTGTTTCTCATTATGTGCACTGCCTACGAACAATTGAATTATGGGTCATTTGTATGGACAAAATAAAATGGTACAAATGAACTATGGGTCGTTTGTATGGACAAAATAAAATGGTACAACTGAATTATGGGTCGTTTGTATAGACAAAATAAAATGATACAACTGAATTATGGGTCATTTGTATGGACAAAATAAAATGGTACAACTGAATTATGGGTCATTTGTATGGACAAACTAAATGGTACAACTAAATAATGGGTCGTTTGTATGGACAAAATAAAATGGTACAATTGAATTATGGGTCATTTGTATGGACAAATAAATGGTACAATTGAATTATGGGTCATTTGTATGGACAAATAAAATGGTACAATTGAATTATGGGTCATTTGTATGGACAAAATATAATGGTACAATTGAATTATGGGTCATTTGTATGGACAAAATATAATGGTACAATTGAATTATGGGTCATTTGTATGGACAAAATATAATGGTACAAATGAATTATGAGTCGTTTGTATGGACAAAATAAAATGGTACAAATGAATAATGGGTCGTTTGTATGGACAAAATAAAATGGTACAACTAAATAATGGGTCGTTTGTATGGACAAAATAAAATGGTACAACTGAATTATGGGTCGTTTGTATGGACAAAATAAAATGGTACAACTGAATTATAGGTTATTTGTATGGACAAAATAAAATGGTACAACTGAATTATAGGTCATTTGTATGGACAAAATAAAATGGTACAACACTTATTGAAATATCGTTTCAGCTCGTGTCCTAGTTTTTAATACGTACTCTCTAACTACATTTTAAGGTTTTGGCGGGTCACTTTCAGCCGCGGCATAACGGCTCATAAAACGGCTCTGAGTTTTTCAAGTACAAACTTGTAGCTCATAGCTCCGTCATCTCTTAACCGATTTGAGATCTAATTACAGTTTTGAACTCTGGGGATCAAGCTCTTTTGATTGATTCATTTGACCAGGCCCAGGGTCTCATAAATTAATTTACTCTAATCCTGCCTAAAAGAAATTTAAGTGCCGCTGCTGTAGAAGATTCTCTCTCTTTTTTTTTATAAGTTCGTTTTTTTTTGTTTGTTTTTTGCATCACCCCTTGCACTAAGTAGGTTAGTAAACAAGTTTTTAATAAAAAAAAAGAACCGGGCGACACGATTCATTACACGAAGACCTATAAATTTTAATCATTATACTTATATTTAAAAAAAAAAGTATAATAATTATAAAAGAGTGCATTGATATTTTAAACACGGTTTCCTTTGATCTACGTAAAGTTGCGTTTTATCAGGCAGTCGCCGCTTTAATAAAATATTCTGGTAAGATAGCCGTACGCTTCTCTGATCCACGATGTCACACGATACTTGACAACGAGCTGATACTAATTGTTGCGGATCTTTTTATACTCTGCAGGTAGTTTTATTGGCTGTTAAAGTAAATCCTTTACCTATACATGGTGTGTTTGTCTGCGCGTGCCTTGGCGTGGAGAATAGAATCATAGATTTTAACTCCCACTCACCCACCGGTGTCAAATTGACCTATGTTGTTTTCTTCACTGACCGAATCAGGAACCATAGGGTACTGCTACACAATAAAGGAAATGGGCGATGAGAAGCATACGTTTGTAAACATAATAATTGCGTTTTTATTACTACAAAGTAAGTTTTGAAATATACATTTCCACCTGATTGGGACAGCGGTAAGTTTACGGACTTACAACGCTAAAATCAACGGTTTGGTTCTCCGAGGTGGACACAGCAGTTAGCCCAATGTGGCTTTGCTCTAAAATAAAAAAGGCAACAATAAATACCTTCATTACTGCCAGACTTCTTATGACATAAACTGGATAGTGTTCTAACGGTTTCGTCACTACTCTAGTTGTAATTTTAAAGAAAACCCACAAAAAACTTTTAGTTACAGTTTTTTCAACTAAAAAAAATAAAACATGAATTAAATACATATTAAAAATATACACACATAAAGTACAACCATTATATATAAATTAAATACACCCCAAAATAAATCAGTTTAATCTTTGTGAAATGAACTTCTGTTCCCATCCTTTTTTTTTGATTTTATAATTTGTCGTTAGGTTAAAACTTTACCTTCATTATACTCCTTCCTGTTATAGAAAAACAATTTATTTTCAAACTATCTAATACTTTAATAAAAAAAATAACCTTTCAGTCACTTCATCGTCTTTTCCGTGATTCACGGTTATAATTGTAAACATTGTACAATCAAACTAACCTTACTCAACTACTGATCAATCAAACTAACCTTACTCAACTACTGTACAATCAAACTAACCTTACTCAACTACTGTTACTTCTTTCCTCTTACTTCTACATGGAGTGGCGCCAAAGAAATTATGAAATAGTTTTCACAAAATAATGTTTTATATTACATCTACAACAACAACAAAAAAAGGAACACGTGAAAATATGATACTTTTTATAATTGTTTTATGTTTTCACAATACAGCCATCAAAATGTTTGCCTGTACACAGAGGACTTTTTCCAGGAAATCTACATGGAATTTATGTAAATTCATTCGCAATATTTAAAATTATCTGTTTTACTTACATATAATTCACCACCGTTTACACGTCCCCCGGTGGATCAGTGGCAAGTCTCCTGGTTTATAACGCTGAAATCCGGTGTTCAATTCCTCGACAGCCCATTGTGTAGCTTTGCATTAAAAAACAACTACACACTTTAAAATATATAGTACAATCCTCGAATTTCAGCACCCAGTGGCACAGCGGTATGTCTGCGGACTTACAACGCTAGAAACTGGGTTTCGATACCCGTGGTGGGCAGAGCCTAGATAGCCCATTGTATAGCTTTGTGCTTAACTTCAAAACAACAACTTGAATTTCAGTTAAATAAATTACCAAGGAAAAACGAAACATTATGTTTCTTTGTTGTTTATGTAATTCTAATATTACATAAAGCACAATTCTTTCCCAAATAAAATCATATTTTGTAGAAAAACCTCTTATTTTAGACTTATTCGGTTATATGTGTATAAATTTTGAGATTGCTGTATTCATAAAGTAAGTTATTATTTTTGGAAACATCCTTTATTTTTTTAACCACTAATTGTTTTAATTCAGTATTAATAGATGAAATATCAATACTTATACTTAGGGAATATAACCGTTATGTTTCCTCATCTTTCTTTCCAAATACTTTTTATAACATTTTTTTAGCAATTTCAAAATCTCATTATAGAATACTCAATGTAATCTACTGGCTTTCGTTTCTTCTAACGCGGATATAATATCTCTATATCCAACTATCAAACATGACTAACGCGGATATAATATCTCTATATCCAACTATCAAACATGACTAACGTGGATATAATATCTCTATATCCAACTATCAAACATGACTAACGCGGATATAATATCTCTATATCCAACTATCAAACATGACTAACGTGGATGTAATATCTCTATATCCAACTATCAAACATGACTAACATCCACGTTAGTCATGTTTGATAGTTGGATATAGAGATATACATCCACGTAATATCTCTATATCCAACTATCAAACATGACTAACGTGGATGTAGTATCTCTATATCCAACTATCAAACATGACTAACGTGGATATAATATCTCTATATCCAACTATCAAACATGACTAACGTGGATGTAATATCTCTATATCCAACTATCAAACATGACTAACGTGGATGTAATATCTCTATATCCAACTATCAAACATGACTAACGTGGATGTAGTATCTCTATATCTAACTATCAAACATGACTAACGCGGATATAATATCTCTATATCCAACTATCAAACATGACTAACGTGGATGTAGTATCTCTATATCCAACTATCAAACATGACTAACGCGGATGTAGT
>NW_013669388.1:87210-106062 GCF_000517525.1 Limulus polyphemus
TTCATCTTTCTACCCAGTGCTTTGATGATTGCATTTATTTTGTACTGAGATAAAATTAATGTTTAATTAATCATAAAGTCAAACAACTAATCCAGAGACACTCTTTATACTGTTAATTTACAAACTATCTTTTTTTAAATCAAACAACCAATCTAGAGACAACCTTTATGCTGTTAGTTTACAGACTATCTTAAAAATCACAAGAAACAAACCTATTTCATGTCTCAAGTTTAAATGAAATATTCATGATGTTAACTCACGGTCGGCTTACCTCCACACAATTTATAGAGAGTTAAACAAGGCTCTGTTCGTCTATTATTTTATAAGATTTGACAGTCCATTTTGAAGATATTTAAACAATTTTTTGTAACCCACAGAAAAACAACATCTGTATATTTCTAGTTCACATTAATACAACTGAAAAATGTGTGGATTCATGGAATTATCTGTACAGAAAATATTCCATATATGCCTTGGAAATCTAACCCGTATCATCATCATCGATTAGTTTTTTAGTATGGTGGACCAATAGGTAAAAATGTGGATACTTACTTTGTTCCGATGATGAAACAACATGTTGGCCCAATTAAGGGCTTACGTGCAAATTGTCATTGGGTCAACATTGTTTTCTAGCCTTGAGCCAATATTGGTCTAACCTTGTTCTTCTATCTGGATTTTCAGCTACCCAATAGTGAACCAACAATGGACCAAAATAACTTTACATATACTAACAATATACCAACAACCGATCATCAGCTAACATTAACCTGACCTTGGTATGTTATCTGGGAACTTGCTAATTCATTGTTTGATATGATTATTAAGTGCCATAGTTTTGTTATGTTGTTAAAGTAGTGAAGAAATATATGTTTTAAATTTAACACAAATTTTTTTCTTCATTCAGTTTCACTTAAAATGATGGGTTTATTGTTTTTGTAATTTTACACAATTTTTCTTCCTTTTCTGTAGT
The DNA here is from genome assembly GCF_000517525.1 of Limulus polyphemus. Classification (NCBI taxonomy): domain Eukaryota; kingdom Metazoa; phylum Arthropoda; class Merostomata; order Xiphosura; family Limulidae; genus Limulus; species Limulus polyphemus. Next base: position 88,181 of record NW_013669388.1, read on the forward strand.
GGAAGCTCATGCAGAACTAACATATGCAGAATGTTTGTTGCTGAATGCTCTCTTAACCTTTATATCAGATCAAAGCCTTTTCACCTTTATTAGAGGAGGACTTAAGATCAGATCATGTTACCAGTCTTACAAGTAAGATGATTTTTGTTTTTTGTAGCCAGAAAAATCTATTTTTTTCTGCTACTTAATTTTTGTAATTGAATATACAACAAAACAGTTTTTCATTACTGAATTCTAAACATTATTGGCAACCATTTAAACTTCTTGTAGTTGGATGACAGATGTCATCTGTAAGAAAATTTGTCCATGGTTGGAAAATGTCAAGTCTTACATCAGTAAGCCAATCACTGTTTTAACTAATATATTTCTAGAGTAACCTTTTGCACTATTGCAAGTAGGCCTAAATCAAGTGTAAACATATATCCAAACCTCCAGTCTGTCAAGGACAAAGTGTTTGATGTTTATACATCTGTAAATCATTTTTACTTATATACGACAACAGTCTTAACTTGAGCAGTATTTGAGTTATAGTGTGTTTGATGTTTAGGGTGTTCAGTAATTTCTAATAGACATCCAATAAGTCAATTCTTAAAAGTCTTATCTGTGTTTATTCCTTAGTTTTAATAAAATATCATTAGCAGAACATGGAAATTATATATCTTTCTGTTGAGCCCTATGACTATTGGGTCCCTACAATGTAGGGACCTATCATCGCTGTCATTATATTTTGTTCGAAAAATAAAACTAGTGGATGAAATTGTTTGAAATTTGAAAAAAACATTTTTAAAAGTATGTAGTTTCAGAAAAATATAATATTTAATTTTTATTTTTTCTACTGTTTCTACTAAAAATTCGTTATTTAATGTAGTTATTTGTAGTTATTCTGAAGAGTTCACCTAGCAGGTGATTTTCATTTTGGGTATAAAAATAATATTTATTATCTTATAATTTTCACATTTCATTTGCATAATCTCTTAGAACATCGTAAATGAATATAAAAAGTTTTTAAGGTAAATGTTTATATTTTATTTTCCATTTCTCTACTATATCACTAGGAATTTTAAAACACAAATAATACATAATTAACTAAAATATAAAAGTAAAACCTAAATACAATTTAACTGTTTCTCTAACTATAACATTATTTAGGTAAGAAACAACCGAAGTGCTATTGCGAACAAAGCAGCCAACAGTACTGTAAGCAGTTACATCTATCCAATGATGACAACTTATCTTCAATATCAAAATAAACATTGTTGGATTATAGTGTAAAATTTACTATTTATAGTAACTAAAAACGTGTGTGAAGTAAGTAGATTTGTTTGTAAAGCTCAAGAAGAAGTACAGAATGTGGGCATGGCATCCATCAGGAGTTGACAAAATTTATTACTTGTTTCTACTGCATTTAGCCAAAGAACTTTCAAAATGCGTGTCAATAGGGCAAGTAAACATACATTACTGTCTAGATGCACATGTACAGAAATGCAGTTGTTTGATTCTAGTTATACATTGCTCAAGTACGAAATTGTTTATACCTCTTGCATCACGTGACAACAAAATGAGAAGTTATCATTATTGCTTTTGATGTTTCTTTTGAACTAATGGAATAAGAACTAAGATAATATAAAACTTTGAACTATAACAAACTCGATAATAATAATTTCATTTAAATACTTTGATAGTAAAATGGTTTAATTACATTTTGAATGTAACTCAGTAACATGCACGTAAAGGAATTGAAAGAGAAACTGGATATCGAACATCCCTGTTTTATTAACAACAAGCTGCACCATTGTATGTATCTGTTTTGTATCTCTGTTTGCAAGAGAACAGGTGTTATCTCACTGTTGTTGGAATGATATAGGTAGCTTAAAATAAACTCAAGACTCATTTGACAGAAATTTAATTAATAAAATTGTTCCTAGGATAAAGAACATGAAAGTTTCAGGATTATTCTAAATCCATCGGAATCATATACACTTAAAAAATAATTAACAACGTTTGTAGCTTAAGTTATTCATCATTATATTACTGTCATAAACCTAACTGACATACATGAAATAGTCAAATATTTGCCATTAAAGATAGCCCATCAGGTTATACCTGATCATATAATCCATTATTCAAATAGTGGTTGATCTAAACTGGTATTTTGGGATGCTTTACTAACCTTATTCGGAGACAATCTTCTACTTTTAAGAGACAATCAATATGTAAACATAGTATTGTAATGTATGCTATTAACTTTATTTTGTCGCTTTTCCTATTAGTTTTTCTTTTAGATATAAAATGAATAAAATTATTTTAAAAAAAAACTAGTTGACGATTTAACTAGTAATCATCCCACCCTGTGATGGCTGATATACCTGACAGCACCCTTTACAAGAAATAAAGTTACTGAGAACAATTATTGTTTTTAATATAGTTTAAATGGGTGTATGTGTTATCGTATTAGAAAATGCACAGGCTTTGTATTAACTGTTAAGAAATAAAGTAAATGCTTTACTGAGTCTAAAGGTTAAGAACAAGAACATATACCATATTTGCTTTTCTTTTAAGGTTAAGAACAAGAACATATACCATATTTGCTTTTCTTTTAAGGTTAAGAACAAGAACATATACCATATTTGCTTTTCTTTTAAGGTTAAGAACAAGAACATATACCATATTTGCTTTTCTTTTAAGGTTAAGAACAAGAACATATACCATATTTGCTTTTCTTTTAAGCTTATCTCATAATTGCACAGATCCTAATGTTCTTTAATATTTCATAAAGTTTCTCTTTCCTATCCTACAACTAAGTTTCAAAATGACTATGAAATACGTCTCTAATTCAGGCTTAAGTGCTTATTGTAACCCTAGTATAAATTGGAAGTTAAATGGTTGAATGAGGAAAGAGCAGGAAACTCAAACAGCAGTAATATCTTTATTCTCCACATTGTAACTGGATATTTTATTACTGTATATCTTGGTTATTAGGAGAAATAAGCCAAAATACTGAAAATTCTATTTACAATTTTTGACTTGTAGAATTTTGTTGTGGTGTGAGCTACTGCAGTAATGATATACAGGTTATTCTATAAATTATTTTAATTTTTCAATATATGAGAAAGTTTAATATGAATTTGGTTTGTTTTTCGACCACTAAGCTAGCATGTCAAGTTTGATCTGAATCGATCAACTCATTTAGGAGTAGATGTATCCAAAGAAAGACAAAAAATTTTCCTTGATATTGGATAGTTATTGCACTAATATGGTTTAACATATGTGAAGATTGCCTGTACCCTGATTTTTATGCTCTAAAAGAGGAAAAATTAAATCTCTTTAAAAGATATAAAGAATACCTTGCATTTATCTACCTTCCATTTTAAGTTCAAAAAATATTTATTTAATAATTGTTCAGGAAAACAAAAAAAGATATTTCTTCCGTATATATATGGCCAGAATGTATTTCTAATATTTTGATATCTTCTGCATATAATTATTGATGCATATCTGTTATAATAAACAATAAAGCTTCCAATGTTTTTGTTATAAAAATTACTTTGGATTTATTAATACTTTGCATTTTACTTAACACTATATTTTGACACCTGTTTGAAACTTGTTCTTCCAATTATTAATTAATCATTAATTAAAGTAATTAATTAGTCATTAGCTCAAACTGTAATAGACAAACTATAATAGGGAGTCTTCATTAATCATATGAATTATCCAGTGAAGAAAGGTTTAAAAAGTCTGGAATAATAGTCAGATTTTCTTTCTCTTTCAGAACATGTTTACGTATCTTAGATACTCAGAAATTTCAAAATGCAACGGCATTAAGAGACTTTGAAAGTGGAGTTCATGTTGGTTTGGGAGCATTTAATCTGGTAAATACATTTCTTTTTCTGTTTGTAAAGTGTAGTTTTATAGAAGGGTAAACATATCTGATTCAAGAACAATCAATGCATAATTTTGCAGAAATTGTATTTTCATTTTGTGATCAAGTTTATTAAAATTCAAAATTTTTAAAACTTGGATTTTTAAACTTTTTTGAAATCAAAAGAACATTTAAGAAAACAGATGCAACATTATTGATATCTATTGTTAATAAAATTTCCTTCGGTTAATATAAATACATTGTAGAATATGAAAATGTTTTAAGAGTTGAATTATATTCTTACTTTCAAACTACAGTGTGAAGAGAACTTGTAAAAGCATTAAACTTTATTTGAACTATTTATTGGAGCTGTTGATTAATAAACATATTTCAGAAATGCCACTCACCTCTCTGCACCACAAAGAGCTACTGCCTTGCACGCGCTGCCGTGTAATTCTTGTGTGTGCCACAAGCCTGACACAAAGCTATCATCCATACAATGTGTCAATGTATATTGTGCCAGCTTTTGATATAATCACCATTAGACTATAGCTCTCCACCAACAGGAGGACAACACATCCTTCATGTGAACAGGCTCTTTCTTTCATTGACGATGTTTGTCTTCAAACTTTTTTTTTCAAACAAGATATACCATAATTTTATGCATATTGTTTTAATCTTTCATTACTATTTGTCATGTAGTGTTTATATCCATACTTTTTTTTATTATACAGAAAAACATTACTTAAGAATTATCATTTATAACTTTCATTTGTATTATCTTCAATTTTATTTTCTTATAATTTGACTTGGTTCTTTTTGGGACACATCCGATTATCTGTTCCCATTGTTTAGTCCAACATATGGGTTTTGTTCAGTACTCTTCGAGGTCATCATTAGGCCTATGCACCATTGCCATTAATTTCTTTCTAACTGATAAAATAAACAAAAAATCAAATAACTCCATCTTCTGTTTATTTTATAAATAGACCACCACAACATCAGCTTTTGTAGATTAACTGGATTATGCATTCATGTTCTTGTGTTTCTGACATCTCTATTGAGAATTACATGATTGGTTGAATTCTGATCTCTGATCCAGGATTCCTGACCTCCTGCTTTTGTTATTTCAGCTGAGCCTGCTTCATCTAGTGAGTGCTTCACCACTGTTATTTTCATGTCTGCTTTTGCTTCTCATTCCCTCTTCCCAATGTGGATTAAGTACTTCAACTTTCATCCTTCTGTGATTGGATTCTACATATATGTGCATTTTGCTTTCTCTTTTTCGTGTAATTTTTTGCTGAATCTCAGTCTCCCTTGTTACATGAGCCTACTTTACCCAATTCTTTTTTCAGTTTAGGGATTCGTTCCATTTTTCTATCTCTCCAACTACTCATCTTCATTTCGTACTCCACTTTGTTTATTCTCATGCTTTATTTTCATTTCAAGGCTTTCCATCACAACCTTGATGATGATCTTTATGATGTCGCTTGTTCATCTTGGATGTGCCCATACATGGCTCCTTCCTAGGTTTCTGGCCTCTCACTGCAAGTTTCTCCAGAAATACATTATCTTCTTTTCAACCTCTTGTGGTCTTGGTGACTCACTTGGTCCCACAAGCCCCTGGATGATCATTTTCCTTCACCTTACTTAGACTTGCAGCTGTTTAGAGCTCTTCAGGTGGCACTTTGTGATGGATGCCAACTAATCCTATGACCACCCCTTTACACTGCCTCTGTTCTTGTGGGGTGCAATTCTGGATATCTGATCCATTTACAGTATGTAATGGGAGGCTAGTAAGCTAGTCTTCTGGAATTTGACTTTAACACCAGCTACAAATGAATTTATTTAAATCCAGGCTATTCAATCACGAGGGGAGTACAAAGTTACCAAATCGAGGAAGCTTACAGTTAGAATAAAGACTTTACTCCAAGACTGAGATACAAAATAACGTGGTCATCCCAACCTGGATCGTGTCTCCTTTGTTCTGTACAGTTTATTTAATATTATTTCACTCATACTACACATTTTTAGGGTGCATGCAAATGTATTTTCATAAAATTCTTCTTTCTTTAGTAACTTATTTCTTTCCAATTTGCTTGATTGGATTATACACCCCATCCTGCTGGTCTATACTTCTATTAGTTATTACCCTTTTCTTGTCGTTTTTCATATCTTCTTTGATCATATTTGTCATCTCACATTTTGCCTTGTCTTTAACTATAAACATCTCCTGTACGATACCTTGAACTGCACCAGAGGATGTGGAGAGTCTGCACTGTCATTTGCTGTTATTCAACTGATCAGGCAGTGTCACATTAACATAATGCTTATAAAAGTACAGGAAGCATTCTAAACCCAGCAATGATGTTTTTAGTGTATGCACTCATGGCTCAAGGACAGAAATGCCATGTGATAAATACAAAGAAATAAAATTTTGACTGGTGAAAGCTATAACATATGACAGATTGAGGCAAAATATTATGTTTTAGTAAGGTCTGTTTGAAAACTGAAGAGAGTAAATGAATCTTGACGTTAAGTGTAACTCTATATGACAGTAATCCAGTAGAGGTCTTGCTAGTGACTTAGCTATAAATACATGTATGTGTATGTTATGTAACAATAAGTTACACATTAATAAATATACTTAGTGTTCCAAAATTTGTTTAATCTCAAAGTCTAAGTTCGAGGAAGGTCCAGTTCAATTTACACTTTGATCAGTGTGTGTTATTGGATTATACTAGTTTTGGACACTAGGAGGTAAAAAAAAACGTGTAAATTGTTGAAAATAACCAAATGATTCTTCTTTTCTGACAGTTGATTTCTCAGCTTCCAAAACGGGTGATGAGGGTTTTGGAATTTGTTGGTTTTTCTGGAGATAGAGTAAGTATGGATAAAGTAGAGATAAATTCAAGTAATAAAATAAAAAATTAATACTTAGAACACCAGATATTGGGGACAATGTCATTAAAAAAGTTACAGTGACAATTGAAATCGGTATTAACAGGTTTGGATCTCTCATAATTAAATTGGTATAAATACTATTTTAATTCTGACTTTTAAAATATGTCCACTTACACCTGTGTAAAAATCTCCAGGTAAATAAAAATGGCAAGTAGTTCATTGGTTGTTTAAGTACTATGTTCTAGCATTAATGAAGAATTAATGCAATGAAAGATATTACACAGTTGCAAATTGCATGACTACAAAACTTTTTCTTTTTTGTGCATAGAATTGTAGTACAATGAAGGGTTATTAGTGAAAGGAGAAAATGTGTACTTCTTTAATATTGGTTAACATATATTAACATCACTTTTTTTGAATGACTTCATTTAACTTCTTGACAGTTGAAACGTTTGCGGTGATAAAGGGTATTTTTTTATAGAATTCTTTGCTTCAGTATTGCAGTAAGTAGCTTTAGCTATTTCATCTTGTTAAAGTTTAGGTGGTTATTTAGGTTTTAAGAATACATAGTGTAGTTTGTTGCATTCATATAAAAATATCACTGTGTAAAATAACGGAGTGTGATAGCTTGATTATATTCTGTATACATTGGTTTCATGATTGACAGATGTATACCTGTTATGAAGCAAAGCAAACTGTTGTCTAGGCAATGTATCATCTGCTTACCATTCCACTTCATCTGATTTTTTGTTTTTTAAATATAATTACCAATAGGTATTTATTAATGATTTTAAAGTAGAAAAAGCTTCTGGATAGAAAAAAAAAACACCCAGAACAATCATTGACTTTTATTGGCCAAACACCCACTTACCAATGCCTTGTTTTGGTGCTAACATTTGCTCACTGGTTGCTGCTAAGTTTGTTTGTTTGTAATTAAGCACAAAGCTACACAATGGGCTATCTGTGCTCTGCCCACCACGAGTATCGAAACCCGGTTTTTAGCGTTGTATGTCCGCAGACGTAGCACTGTGCCACTGGGGGGGCTGCTATTAAGTGGCAGACAAATGTTTAAAGATCATGGTGATCCTTTATAGCTGACTTACAACTAATGGGAGTACAGATGACTTGAAATAAACAGTGCAAATGCAGCATGTAATAGTACTGTAGACTTTTTCATTTGTTGTTTGTTGTATAATAATTTAGTGTTTTGAATATGGAAGATTTATATATTTGCAACTGCAGCTTTGAAACTCAGACACTATTGTGACCGAGAACTATAATTCTCTGGGAATCCCTTCTGTAAACTATTGGTTGACATGTTGTTTTTTACAGATGCAATCTGCAGTGTTTTGCTTATGTAATATACTGGATTGTTTATTCATTTTCGATTTTTAGAAAATGCTTAAAATATTAAAATTGAACCTACGTGGTTTTCCAAGTAACTTCTTTGTTTACTATCATGTTATCAGATCAGATATCTCAAAAATGTATATATAGCAAAAGGGAATTAAAAAAAGGAATTGGGAATCTAGTATCTTAAACATATAGTTCTGTAATTGACGATCCTTAATTTTCTTATAATTAACAAAAGGTTTTTGTATGTCACTTTTTTCTTCTCCAGTTTCTGATGAGATAAATCTTTTGCCTGTCACATTTTTGTGATAAACTTACTTGAAGGAATACAACTTAAATGTGTAGTTCTTGCTTCAACTAAATCAAAAACTATTAAAAGTATATTTACAGCAAATATGATCTTTTGTACTTAGATTTTATTTTGCTAAGAAGAGAAAATAGTTTAGTTTAGAAAACAATTTCATAAGCCCATCTTTGCTTATTTATTAACGTAAATAACTGTTCAGTTGTATCAAGTTTAAACATGTTACAACAAAGCACAAATGGCTTTAAGGACTTTTAATATTAAGCCTTATAGATCAGTGTAATGATAGACAAGAGAATCAAAGGCAATAACCTGTTGATAGACAATGAACTTAACGTACAATTTTACTGTATTGCCAATACAAATTAATATATATGTAAAGATAATTTCTTGTTATATATATATTGTTACTAACCTTTGGCTGCTAACCTGCTGCTCTTTTCAGAGAGGTCTTTAATCAGGTAATTTACTCGAATATTTTCTGGTTTTAGTGACCTCTGTGACAGTTTATCTGATTATGCTACCAGTGAGGTGGATGAAGAACGCTTCATTTCTCACTCTTATTCTTGTGTGTAATTCATATCCCATTATTTTGGTATTATTCCAATTTATTGTGTAGTCTTTATTCTCTTCTATGACTGGCTGTTTCAGATAGATCAGTATTACAGAGTTGTGTATATATTAGTCTGTTTAATTATAACTTTTAATGGTCTTTTTGTTTCCAGTATATTAAGAGTTCACAGAGTTGTGTATATATTAGTCTGTTTAATTATAACTTTTAATGGTCTTTTTTTTTTTCCAGTGTATTAAGAGTTCACGTTTACAAGAGATGTTGTAAATGGTATTTTTTGCTTTATATCATGTCTAGTGGGTATCAGTTGTGTTGTGTTGTGACTGTTCTGACTTTGTGCTGCTTAATCTCTATGTGATTTTAAGAAAACATATAACTAACCAGCCACATATAAGATGTTTGTTTGTTTCTAATTAAGCACAAAGCTACACAATGGGCTATCTGTGCTCCACCCACCACGGGTATCTAAACCCGGATTCTAGCACCGTAAGTTCGCAGACATACTGCTGTGCCACTAGGGGGGCCCGCATATACGATAGCAGGGTGTTGTGGAACATTTATTAAACTGTAAGTAGAATAAACTGTGATGTGTTAGGTTCTTTTTTTATAAGGCTAGTTAGTTAACTAGTTAAAAGTATAAACATTTATGAAACCTATATTTATTAATGTTGAATGCATATTTATTATCATATTCTGTATAAGATTTACTTGTAGACTTCTCTATTGCTAAATTTCAGCAATATCTCCAAGTTAATGGAGGTAACAATTACGCTAGTAGCCTTAGCTACTACGTTTTGATTAGTTTACAACAATTAATACTTTTTATAGATTATTTTCACAAATGGGCAAATAAATGTTTAGGTTTGGTAAAATAAATTTTCATTCCAAACATGTTTTGCCATTTAAGGCTAACAAGGATAAGCTTTGAGCTGTTATGTTACAAATCAGAATTCTGATCATTACCTGCACTTTCACTTCCCTTGATGCCAAAAATCAGAGCACTGTTTGGTAAAATCAAGGCTTAAGTCTTATGTTTTGAACATATCATGCTTATTAATATATCAGAAAAAAACATTACTTGTTATCTAACTTATGGGACTAAAAAATGACAATTAAAGAACAAAGCCCTACAGTTGTCTCCCAGAGATAAAGATAAGGTTATAGTTATTAATTAATGAGATTTTTGAATTAGGTTAAGAAACCTATGTCAGAGACTACAGTGTTATTGCTTTTTTCTTAGGTGTATGAAGATGCTCTAGAGAATGACATAGTCAAGGAAGAATCCCATAATAGGTAGGTGATTAGGCATAATAAACATTCTAATATATTTATTTTATGTGTTATTTTGTTTCTTTCATTCTTAAAATGCAGTTTTCTTTATATTGTGTTTTTCACAATCACAAATCTGTTTAGTTGCAATAGTAAAACTCTTTAGCTAAACACTTTATAGTATATTTAAAGTGTTTGCACAAAAGCTAGACTATAAAAAATTGCTGAGTAACTTAATTTTTATTCTATTTAGAAAATAAATGTGTTTTACGTTTGTTGAAGCTCTTAAATGAGCACCAAAAACTTAAATATTTTTCTATATATCCTCCATTTTTATAAGCTAAAATAAGTACGATATATAAAATTAAAATGGGTTTTTTGGGAATAGTTAAAGTTTTTAGCCACCAGAGAAAAATGTTGAATTTTTAAACATGTCTTTGACTTGTTGTTACATAGTTTTATATTATCATTGTTAACTTCTGATGTATGTGTGTTTTTTAAATTTACTATAAAACTGTTGTGTTAGATTATTTGATATTCTTTTAGTTTTGCTTGTATTTTCTGCTATGTGTATTTCTTTTTGATTATCTTGATAACTAGCTGATGATGGTTTTTTTTATTAAGCCTTCCCTTGACTCCAGATGAAGATTTAGAGAATTTACTGAAAGAAACAACTGTTTTTATTGATTTGTTCCTGAGTAACAACTTTAGTAAAGCTTTAGAAGAAATCAGTAAAGGGTAAATAAAGTTATTTATTTTGTGTTTTTTTTTTCAATGAATTTCTTTTCTTCTTTTAGTGTGTTACAATAAGAAGTTCAAGGTTTTATATTTATTTGTATTAATAAAGGTATTTATTTTGTGTTAATAAAGTTATTTATTTGTATTAATAGTTATTTATTTTGTGTTTTTTTTCAATGAATTTCGTTTCTGCTTTTAGTGTGTTACAATAAGAAGTTCAAGGTTTTATATTTATTTGTGTTAATAAAGTTATTTATTTTGTGTTTTTTTTCAATGAATTTCATTTCTGCTTTTAGTGTGTTACAATAAGAAGTTCAAGGTTTTGTATTTATTTGTGTCTTATAAAGGTTAAGATTGTTTTTTTTAACTAGATGGTTTTTGTGTCTCAAAAATATTTCACTGTACTATAAAATATAAAGCACTTCATTTGATATGAAACACTTGGTGAACTTAACAGTGCCATTATTTAAAGATAATTTGAAGCATCTATTGAAGTTTACTTTGTCATTATTCGGTTGAATGTGAAATACATAATTAATTTGATATTGTCATTCATGTACTAAAGCTGAAATATTTGATCAGAACATAATGCTTATATAGTACTTAGTTAACAAGTCATTGAAGTATAAATCACAAGATGTACTACTACTTTGCTCTTTTGAATGTAACATGTAGCCAATATAAAATGTTTCAGTTTGTATATACACCACAGTTTTAAAAAGTTCATTGTATAAAAGTAACAATGCTTTATTTCTCTTTGATACTTTACAAATTATTTATTATTTTTTGCAGGGCTAAAACTAGTATTTATCATGCTCTTGGTCGTGGAGTATTTATGTTTATTCGAGCTTTTATGACTTTTGAAACTGTAAGTAAAAAAATGTTTTCTTGTCTATCATAATTATTTCCGAAAATAAAACCATAACATGTTCTTACACAAAACTTATTTTGAGATTAATAAAAGTGTTATGTTGAGAATTAAGGGAGATTTTATATTTTTCAGTATTCTCCAGATAATTCTGAAATATTTTCAGTAATATCAATAGTATTTATAGAATGTGATTTTTGTAATACTTTTACCATTTTTGTGTATTTAAAAAAGATATATATATATATTGTTATAATTTTGTTCTATCATTTTGCATGTTCTTTTAGATTATTTAGTAAAAATAATGCAAGGTAAAGTCCATGTATAAAAACAAGTTAATTTATTTCTTCTTTAATGTTTGCTACAGCCACACTCACCTATAGGTCTAACTTCAGATACAAAACTTTTCAACTGAAACTACTGTCAGCCTAATATAGTAACAATATTTAACTGAAATTTCCTGGATTGATAACAAACCTGACTAATTTACTGATTACTTGACAGAAGCACTAACTGTCAGTGATCCAAGTAGCTTTACCAACTACTCAGTAAGTTTTTCTTCTATTATCCAATCTTGTATTTATACTGAACTCTCACTTCTACTAAGTACATGAATTTTCTAGATTCTAAGACTACTTTTGTGAATTTTCTAGATGCAGCACCATAATCATAATGACTGTCAGCTCCCTCTATCAAAAAACTAAATTATGATGTTGAAAATATAGCTTACAACTGTGTATATATTGTAATACCACAAAAAGAGAATTTCAGTTAGGTTGGCAAACAACTGCTTTGGTGAAAATTTACAAAAATGCTAAAATTATAATTATCTTTAACAGAGATTTAATTTTTTTTTCAATTTTGTATTAAGGAATAAAGCTATCAGAATTGGTTAGTAACAGTTGTTTAAAATTTGATGTGTGACAGTCTCTCTGAACAGAAATGTTTTCTTGTGATTTAGTAGTCAGTAATTTTTAGTGTATTGGAATATGTAAACTTCCTGATAGTTATTTTACGAAGCTATGGTAGCAGAAAGATGGAAGTAATAAGATTTATTTTGGTGGGACAAGGAGAAGTCTGTACTGTATTATTTCTGAATACTTGTTATTCATCAGACTCTTATGACAAATTTTTCAACTCATTTTTTTTATGCTGCGGTTTATATTAACAGACTGTTATTATAATGATTTATTTAGCTAGTTTTATGTTTTTGTGTGTATTATGGCTGTATTTGTAGTTTGTGTTATTTGTTTTTTCAGAATGTTGTGTTTGATAGTTGTTGCTAGCAGGTACATTTTCTACATGGGTGAGAGGTAATTTTTCTGTTCGTTAATAATTTTCTCTGGCATTTTCCTTCTAGGGAGATATACGTGTTGCCATGGATACTATCAAAGAAGCAGTAGCGGTATGTCAGAGATACAGAAAAAAATTCTCAGCTTTATATCGTGTCTTGGGCTGGTCTGGTGACAGTAGTTACACAGACTGTAAGTAGGGGATTTTGTTGAATTTAAACTAGCGAAAATAACAAAAAAAATACATAATATTGGATTCCACAATAAAGAAATTAGTTGATTTACCCTACAATTTCAATTATGTACTTATTAACTAACAAAAAAACGGTTAGTAATTGTACCTGTAAATTGACCTTTCACACCACTGGAACTTCTAATCGAAAAAATGCATAACCTGATAACCCGAGACATTGCATGAAACTCGTGACAAAGTGAGATAAAATGTAACCCTAATAATTTACTTCACTTTAAAACCTGTATGCATGAATTTATATTATATTGATATGAAAACTTTCAACAACCAAATGTTAAAAATCAAGTATGAACTTACATATTTACCTACTAAAGTAAGGGAGAGATTTTGTGTTCTTAAATAAGTGGGTAGAAATCGCGTAGTATACCTGCATATCGCAACAGCTTGACTACACTCATTTGTTTGATAATCCAAGACTGTATTGTTAATGAATTATAAACAATAAGATAATGTTTTATTTATGTACTAACTAGCTACGAAGTTTAGGCCACAAATGTTTGCTTATTAACACTGTGTTTCTACATGACTGCACAAAGAAAATAGAATGAGCATTAAAATACAATGTGTGTTTGTATATATGAATATACATATATTTATGTATATACTGTTAGTTGCCACTTTGATTAAAATATTTTTACTTAGCGTAAAATGGACAAATTACCTCTAATTAGGATTTTATCAACTCAGATTTATCATGGGAACAGTATAGTTTTCCTGTAAACTGAGGTAATACAATTTCAATACAGTGAAATGTACAATGACTTTACTTTGGTAATTTTGTGACATAAAATGTCAACATTGTTACATTACAGTGATTTACATCCACGTTAGTCATGTTGGATATAGAGATACTACATCCACGTTAGTCATGTTGGATATAGAGATACTACATCCACGTTAGTCATGTTAGATATAGAGTTACTAAAGGATTGAAAAACATTCACTTATATAAATCTTGTGTTACAACATACGGACTTGAATATCAGGTTTTTAATTATGTACCAGTTTAACGTTGAATATTATTTATGATTTTACTTCTTGAAAGTGCTGCTTGATGCTGTCGTGTAATGAATACAAATTTGGTTGATAACTTACAAGATTGGCACCTAAATACTGTTAACAATATGAATCTTGTCTATAGTTTTTAAAGTCGGTATATAAAGTTTAGAATTGATTCTTTATTACACCGGTTACCACGATGGTCTGATTATAATAACTTGAAGTATACTTTTACAATATTTAGTTATTGACTTTTCAATCAGATTTGTTCAAGATGACTCATATTTTATTACTGCAGTACAATTTTATTATTTTGTTACTCTGCACTACTGTGTGGCTGTAATCTTGCTGTTGGAATTAAAGCTTAATATTTGTGTTCTCAAAACAGAAACACCCATTTAATTTTTTTTTTAAACAAAGTACTTAACATGCCTCGCTTCATCTACTAAATTTGTTTATTTTTGATATTTATAGAATTTGTCAAATTAGTGAAAAGATAAAGCATTTACTTTTACATACTTGCATAAATCTCTTCAATAATATTGTTACGACAGCGGGGATCACGTGATGCTAGTAACACGTCATATTCTCGAGGTTCGTGAATCCTCGAGTGTTTACTAGATATGCGGTATTCTTGTATATATAAGACCGCCAAGACGTGACGGCAACAATGTAATTGAACTGCAAACAGTGAGAGACTGACAATTGAGTCGAGCAGGTGAGTCGTTCGTTGTGAATTATTGTGTTTGTTATAGCGTAACTGTGGAAATTAAGTGTATTGCAAAGTTGTATTCAGAAAGAATAAACCAGTTTTACTTAAGAAAGGACTTGTATCGCTAAAGTTTCATCGGAAAGAATTTTTACGGAAAATTAACTAACGACCAGAGACGTGACAAAATATAGACTTAAATTTTATAATTACAAAAATGTCTAAAAAAAATATATTTTTACGGAAAATTAACTAACGACCAGAGACGGGACAAAATATAGACTTAAATTTTATAATTACAAAAATGTCTAAAAAAGATATATTCCACATTTTTATTTTTAATTATGTAGTTCTCAAATACTACCAATCCGAGCAGATTTTGCAGCAATTATTTTGGGCTTAAAAACTTCTGTCACTACTTTTAATGAGAACAATAGTCTTGTTGATTCATATATATTTAACACAACCACTTTCTTGAAGTTCTTTTATTTAAATATTAAGTTTTAATTCCTCACAATGAACTCATTTATGTCTAAATGTCATTTTGATTTTTATGACATCTGCCATGTTATTTAAGGAAGAACCTTTATATTTGAAAATACAGATTTTAAAATATTTAACTGAGGTTATATCAGTGTAGTGTCCTCAGGTTCACTGACTTCCCTTAGAGTAATTGAATAGGACCTGTAGAATAACTGAAAAAAAAATCTGAATTCTCTGACCATGACAGAGTTTGAGAAAAAGAATGAGACTGGACACAAGCTAAACACAGTGAAACAATTTGTATTTAAAACACCAATTAAAATTTAAAAACAAGTGCATCATTTTATTGGAGAGTTCTCAAGTCTGTGAAATCAGTAGTTTTTTTATCATTAGTTCTTAAATTGTAAGTCATTCTGTCTCAATGTAACTTAAGGGCAGGCTTTCTTAAGTGTCCAATTTCATGTTGCCAGTATTCTGGGGCAAATTTCTCTGAGCATGTACCTTACACAAACATATAATAATTTTTAAATGATAGACCATGGATAGAGCTTTCCATACATGTATAATATGTTGAGTTTGTGTTAAGTCTTTCTAGCAAACCAAGGAAATAAACAATGGTGGGGTGTTAAACGTAGCATGTCGCCAGCAGAAAAATTTAATTTCAAAGCAATAACACAAATTCTTCATAAAATACAGATTACATAACAGATGTGTATCTCTTTAACTAACGTTCAAATGGTGGTAGTTTTAGGTTTACATGACAAGACTCAAGCCTTTATTGTGATTACTTAGTAAACATCTATGTTTTGAAAATTTGTTATTAGCTGATCGTCCTATTACTTTTTCACATATAAAAATATCCAAAATAACATCTCGCTGTAATCATGTGTTCTTCTTTATGGTTGTTTATTTTCAAGACAATAATTTCAAATTTTTGAGTAAATAAAAATATTAGTCTAAAATCAATCTGGGAAGTATATAATTTGATTGAATTATACCACAAACATAGGGTATCAAGAGATATTTTGGGTATGTCCATTTGGAGCTTGTAATAACAAATTTTTTGTAAGCACGTGATCTCCTTTACACATATATCTGGTGTATATACTCAAATTATGTCATTTTGTTATATTGTTATACACAACAATCAAGACTGAAAGGGTAACAGTAAATTGCATTCTTCAATAAAAATCACTGAACATGAAATTGCGTGAAAAGGGTAACAGTAAATTGCATTCTTCAATAAAAATCACTGAACATGAAATTGCGTGAACTCCTTTATGTGTTCTCCTTTACTTCAGGTTTGCTTCAGAGTGGAATATATAGAGTGCATAATGCTTTTCCCGCCATATTTAGTTTCCACCGTGTGCAGATGATTAGGGTAGGGTGGATTTGAAATGTATTACTCACAAATCAACTCATTTTCCTGCAAGAAAAGTCATTGAAAGTGAGATTACATAACAGGTATCTCTTTAACTGTATAACTAACATTCAAATGGTGGTAGTTTTAGGTTTACATGACTGGTAAATTACAAAGCTAAATCTGTGAGTGATAATTAGGGGTGTATTTATAAAAACAGATAATTGGGGACCTTGTAAGATGCATGTAAAGGAGTTCACAGAATGGGTAAAGGAAATCACCATTTTAATTCAACTCCTTATATATGCTTTGCACTTCTTAGTATAATGCCAGATTATAATAAAAGCTTACGTTTATGATCTGTGGAAGTAGTCTAATAAAATATAACTATTCTTATTAGCCTGCTATAGTTGGATTTACTGAAGAAATGTAAAGGAGCTCACATTAATTTCTATACCTGTCTTTGGTAACATACAGAAATGGTATGCATTTCGGTGATGGGTTTCATATTTGTATTTTTAGAATGGATGGTAAACAAAGTTGGCAGCTGAAATATCACAGAAAAATGGCAGCAGAAGGGAAAACCTTCTTACAGTTTGTTTGCTTATTTATTCTAGATACAATATAATCTGGTAAAGGAGAACACATGTGAAAAACAGTAGTCATATTCATGAAGGTGTAAAAATATGACAGAATGTTGCTCGAGTGTTAGATTTTTGGCACAAGGTTTTTCATTAGTTATATATTCAAGAACTGTATAAATCATATTTCTAAGAGATTTTTTTAAAACATTTTTCAGTTGAAAAATGAACACTAAAGAAAGCCTGGCTCCTTTGACATTCTCTATTAAGTATAAATACACAACATGTAGAGAAATTTTAAAACATTTTATATATCTCTATATCCAACATGACTAA
>NW_013669388.1:107062-109744 GCF_000517525.1 Limulus polyphemus
CACGTTCTGTTGTTTCTTTCCAGTAGGTTGTAATTAATTTTTTACTTTATATTGTCGTTTCGTACAGTGATATGTCATATTTTCCCCATTTTATAACTGACAGAGAGCAATAAAAGGCCTGTGTAAAATACCTTTATTTGGTGATTCAATAAAGGTAGCTGAAAATCAGAAATGTTATATCTTTAACCAATTTCTAGGTTTAATAAAAAGTATCTTCTTGCATAAAATAAGAAAAAAAATATTTACTGAAGATAATGTAATAAAGAAAACACATCTCTATAATACCCAAAGTTCATATTAAATACAGATCTAATTTTCTTTTACATCATGATAAAACTAGCTAAAAAAAAGGGTCTGCAACAATGAGCAAATTGATGTTAATGAAGGAAAATTTCTAGGAGCTTAATGGTTCAAATTTCTTTTACACTTTCTTTGTTTTGGAAACTGTAGAATTAGGAAAGATAAAATATTTGAAACAAGAATTAATAGTTTCAAGAAATAGAACTGAACCTTTTGTTTATTTTATGATTTTTTTACTTTTAGCTGATTCTGCTCCCTTGTGCAATTAAGTAGTTTATGATGAAATAAACACATGAATTGAATTATATTTAATTGTACTTGTTTGTTAACAATAACAGGTTTTGTATATTTAATTATAATTAATGTTGGTTGAAAGGAAAGTGTGTTTAACAGAATTTATTATTTTGTTGATTGATGTCTAGTAGTTGCACAGCTACTTAAAAATAAACTTTATATGGTTTCCAGAAGTAGTGCACGCCAGTTAAACATAAATCTTAAGAAAAGGAGTTTTTAAAGCTCTTAAAGATTTCAAAAGATGTTTCTCCATTTTTTTAAAAAATGTAACTGAAAAGTACAATACAAAAGGCAGACTGGGCAACGTGTGGTTCAAGTAAGGTAAAAACATCCCATGCTACCCGTTATTGTAATATATTTTATTGTTTTTACACTTTTGTTGAGTTGGAGATTTTTTTGTTTTTGATGACTGGTGAACAACTGTTCTGTTTACTTGTGACAAAATGTTTTTCAAAAACATCAGTTTCTAATTAAATATCATCTCAGAGGTTACAGTACATATTTTGCTGTATAACTACTATTTAAACTTCAAAGCAGGATAAAATATAATCATGTTTTACTTGTACATATGTAACTTCTTCAGATGTTAAGTCCTAAGGTAGGATTGAACTATAGATAATATAAAAAAAACTCTAAATTTCTAGGCTTAAGATAAGGCAGAGTATTGTATAAGATAGCATTCAAAATAAATACGAATTTTAGATGTTAAACTTTTCTAGTGATATAGAAGTTTGTTAGAATTTCAGAGGAAGAGATAAATTAATCACTGTTATTTTTATGCTTTCTAGGAATTTGGTCAGAAGGAATTAGAAAAAGGCTGTGATCTTAAAGATGGATTACGATCGCCGTTAAGTGTTATCCTGTTGACTGGTTTTCACTCTTATGTTACTTACACCCTTGGTAAAAACATGTTTTAGTAACAATAATGTTCATGATAAGCAATAAGTTATCACAATAGCAAGCCAATGTTTTAACTGAGTATCTTTTAAGTAGTTTTTAACAATATTAATGATCTTATTCAATTAGTTTGTAATAACATTTCATGTAAATACTAACTTTCACTGTAATTATTTAATTATTGTTATAATAAACATACATTTAGAAATTATGAATATTTTTACTAGTAGCAGTAGTAGGTTTCTGGAATATATAAGAATTGCTTTAATTGTGTAAATTCTGGATATGTCATTAGTAAATGTGTATGGTTCTGAAAAAGAATTACAGGCAATCAGTTTATGCAAATTCAGTATTTATGTTTATTTAACACCTTATGCATCTCCAGTGATGAAATTCATGCAAGTAAAAGTTTACTTCGTTAGTGAAAATCCAGTCGCAATTACAGCTGGGCAGTTAGTAGAATTTGCTAGTCACTAAATCGTTGGACTCATTATTTTCACATGGATAGTTGAAATAGTTGTAATTAGAAATACTGATTTTGTTTAGTTGATTATTTTCAGTCATAACACTAATCAGTTAAGTTTAACAACCTTGAAATAACTTAAAATAATCATTAAAAATGAGAAATCATAGACGCAATGTTTTGATTACTTGAATAGTTGGAATAATCAAAAATAGTAATGATCAGAAACACTATCTTTGAATAGTTAATTATTTTTTGACATTAACTGACTTAATTATAATTTTGAATAATTACTTATTAACATAGCACTGATTTGATGTAACTGATGATCAGTTGCATTAATTAATTGAGTTAATCCCCCCAATTCTAGTCATAATAGAGAATATGTGGTGTTCATATAGACTTACGTGAGGTAAATTCAGAACAATATTGTTTTTAAAAAGTTTTGGTAAACATTAAAGTTCAATAATTACTAGTTTTTTTTGTACCAAATACCTTTAATTTCAATGATACATATTGTAAGTGTTATTGTTTGATGAACTGGTAATCTGTAAATGTGTAGGTTTGGCCTAAGTTTATCCTCAGGTGGTAAAGCATTAAGCATAGGTCCAAGGTTCGTGCTCAGCTTTAAAGTTGCTAGTAAAATGATAATCTAATGTTGAATGTAGTATATGTAAATGTAGTGGTTTATCCTAAGGTGGTAAAGCATTAAGCATAGGTCCAAGGTT
>NW_013669389.1:0-21153 GCF_000517525.1 Limulus polyphemus
AGCGTGTGTTATAAAAGAAGTTAAGTTTAACGTACTGATTGGAAATTTTGTGTATTACAAAGTTGTATCCAGGGGAAAATAAGCTGGTTTAATTAAGAAAGGACTTGTATCGCTGAAGTTCCTCAGTAAGAATTTATACCGGAAATTAACAAACGAACAGATACGTAACAAGAACATATAGACTGTTATAAATTATTTTTATGGACTTTAAATACATACTTAATATTTGAGTTAAAAATTTAAAATAATAATAGCACCTGTAAATCGTGTGTACTAGGTTATACGTATAAAAGTAGAAATTCTTTATCATAACTTGCTCTGCATATTTCAGTAAAAAAGCAAGTGTATGTTTACTAAAGAAAAGAAATTGTAAGAATTTTAAATTTGTTGTTTAAAATTCGTAACGTGGGTTAAGGAAAGAATAAATAACACACACTCTTTGTACTGTTGCTTAGTTACTAATTTTTTCCATGTCCTAACATAAAAGCCTTAGTCAGTATAAAGTAATTCACGGAATTAAATATAAGTTTCATTGTGATAAACAGTCTACTCTAATTAAATATAATTTAAAAACTGAGATCCAAACGAACTTTACTCCAGAAATGGGATATGTATAAAAAGGCTAAGTGTGTGTGTTTTCTTATCGCAAAGCCACATCGGGCTGTCTGCTGTATCCACCGAGGGGAATCCAGCCCCTGATTTTAGCATTGTAAATCCAAAGACAAAGCTAAGACAAAATTGAAACTGGACAACTTTTATAAATCTCGCTAATATATTTAGTTATATAAAAGAGCACCATAAGACATTTATTTTTGTCATTTTGATACATTACACCATAGTAAGATTATCATAAGTTTAACATTTAATGAAATTTGATGTTATGTAATTAAAATTTCAATAAAAGTGCAACCAGTTGAAACAAAATATAAAGTTTATAACAACATTTACCCCCAATAAAGTGCACTTCTACCTATATACAGTCTTTTGCACAAGTGAGAAAATCGTTTTGAAATTGAATAGTTGAGTTCAAAACTTCCATCCAGTTAATCTCTATGTTATGAAACAAACCATTTGGAAACGGTGGCAATTTACATCCATCCATGACAAAATAATCTACCTTGTAATACTGAAAACCTTTCATAGCACTTTGCAACACTTCCACGTTTCGGATGCTTTTACAGAATGCCACGATTTCAAGGTCATTGTCTATTTTCTTAACAGGCGGAGGACGGGGAATCTCTAGACACTCACAGGGGTGAATCAATTCTTTTCGAGGACACTTGTGAAGAAATAACGGTGAAGAAGTGGTGGTTATACACAGTCCATACAGGAGACTAAATAACAAAACTGCAACAATGAGATGAGTTTCTTGCATGGCTGAGTTTGTCACTTTGCTCAGAACCTCCTAGATCTGTAAAGAAACGGTTATTTATCATTTTGGCAATATAAAAAACACAAGTGCAACGACAATACAATATACGCCAAATTTGTTGGGCTTTTTTGTACTTTTCCATCTGTTACAAATTCGATCATTCGTGAATAGCGGTTCATTAAAATCCATAACTCGTACAAAAAAAAAAAAAAATTAAGAAATTATATACTTGAACGCGAAAGTGAAAATATGTAAAAATTGGCACTTTTAATGTTCAACGTGACAATAGCCCCAAAAGATGGGTTTCATTCAACACAAAGGTTGGGTGAGGTCTAGTGGTTAATGTGCTCGAACTGTAAATACGAATCCATGGTTCTCAGCCCGTTAACGCAAAATTGCGCTCCGCACTTTCGTGCCATGGGGCCATTCTAAGAAGAATGGATTAAATCTCACCATTTGGCCAGACGAGAGGTGGCGGTGGATGTTGTTGACTAACATCCTTCTCTCTGGTCTATCGTTTCAAAATTGGAGACTGTCGTGCATAAATAATCTTATACTTAGGTTTACTCGAAAACTCTGAAATGAAAACTATAACAAGAAAGTTAAAAAAGAAGAAAACATTACTTGATTTATTTTCTAATTGAAAAACAGTCTACGGCTACATATTTTGCTGTTGTGAGTTTGAAATAAGACTTGTAATATTATTTACTATTAAAAGCAGTTTAGCCCACAAATTTAACACAGACAAACAACTGTGAAAAGGAAAAATTATATATATATATATATTTAAATTCGTTTTTCTGATTTGTTTCAGGACGCTGAACTGACATGATCACTAAGCATGGTAATACTTAGTGTGTAGGGATGGACCAGGAAAAGATGGCCGCTGCATATTATGTATTGTTCATCATAGTCTCAAATCTCTTTTATAACAATCTAAGAAACTTTTATAAACACCTAACTTACGTTTTTGAAGTTTTTAAAACCTATTAAGACCGGCGAGTAGCGTAACAGTCAAATGTTCTGCTGATTATTCGGATACTAGCATCAGAAGGCTAGCTCACCAATGCTTGAAGTTGTTACGATGATTTACACACCAAAATGTTGCATCTTAACTTGTGGAGTTAAGAAGCAGTGTAGCGTTTCACTAACTTCAACACATGATGTCCATCAAGACAACTCATCACGCCAGACTAAAACTGCTGCCTTCATAGCGATTAACATTCATTAATAGTCATTAGTATTGTTTAAAAAATTGAGGAAACAGGAAATAAAATATTTGAAAACAATAAGGATGATGTAGGGATGGCCATGCCTATAAAAGTACAGAAACAAGGTAGGGATGAATACACAAAAACCCCCACAGAAGTAGCCATGACTTTTATCAACCATTAAATGATGAATTCCTTTCAATTCCATAAATTCAGGTTTGAATAAAAGCATTTAAACTGAATAATGCTATATAGTCTTACAATAGCTAATTCCCATAAGCCTGTAACATTGACTCATTTGGTATATGAGCTAGCTTTGGTGGCTGCAGCGTGGAGGAGAGAATCAGGGTAGTGTCTTTTATAAACGAAAGTTTTCATGTCTTTGGATTTTGATCTGTAATCATTATCATCACTACGTAGTTTGTGTAGTCGTGAAAATTGTGAATACGGTATTGGCGTTTTGTTACTGTACGGGTGTGAAGATTCGAAATGTTATTATGTGTGTGAATATGTCTTTATAATGTATATTAGTGGTCAGATGGTCTTCTTGTATGTTTATGTTAATGTCCAGAAAAGGAAGTTTTGTGTCAGACATTTCCCAAGTAAATTCTAAAGAAGACTGGAAAAAGGATACATAGTGTAGAAAAGTTTCTAAATCTGATTTTGGCATGGACGTAATTCCTTGTATGTCGTTAATGTAGCGACGATACATCATGGGTACTGATCCATTGTATTGATTGTATCCAACAAAGGTTGGCAAAGGTGGGGCCCATTTTAGTCCCAATAGCAACGCTTCAGATTTGTTTGTAGCAGTTCCCATTAAAAGTAAAGGTGCTAAGTGTGAGTACAAGTTCAGCTAAACGTAGAAATGTGTGTGTGTGTTGGAGGGTCCAGTATGGGTCTTTGGTCTAAGAAATGTTTTAACGCAATAAAACCCTTATTGTGTGGAATGGATGTGTACAATGATTTTATATCTATGGTGAAGATGTACTGTTCATTACCAGTTGAATGTCTGTTATTAATTAAAGTAATGGCATGAGTGGTGTCCTTTATGTGTGTTTGTAAATTCATGACAAATGGTGATAAAACTTCGTCAAGGTAGCTGGATATTTGTTCTGTAGTTCAACTGCATGCGGATACAAAGGATCGGCCTATATTAAACTGCAGAACCAAGATACGCCTATAAGCGAACATTTCACCATCAACAATCGTACAGTTGAGGATTTATTAGTACTCCAACAGACATTCACAAAAGAGAAAGAGTGGAAAGGGAATTAATCTACAATCTGGGGATCCTACAACCATCTGGTTTAAATGAACGATCTTCTTTTTTATAGACTTTAATTTTTTCCATATTTTGTTTCAGTTTTAATTGCAATCTATATTTTGTTTTGTTTTATCTTCCTATTCCTCTCATTTTTATGACTTGTAATATTTATATAAAATGTAATTTTGCAGAAAAATTTCACGCTCAGCGTTCAAAATGCTAAGCACGCAAATTTTTAAATTATCCGCATGTGCTTTTGTTGTAAGCTGTACGATCTGACAAAGAGCTCTAGCTCTAAACGTTATCATGTCATCATAAAAATATAAAAAACTTGGTGTTTCGAAGCTGCAACAATGTTAGAAAAGACTTACGAGAAAATGTATTATAAAAAAAAGTATTTCCCAATATTGTTCTATATAAATATATTTATTAGGCTGGCCTACGGTAATAAATGTAGATAAATCATAATACAACAATGATAACTCGAGCGTTTTTGGATGGCAGATTTTCGAAAGGAAGTTGCGGTTAGTCAGGCCTCTTGTATCATGTTTTATCACATTGGAAATGTTTACTTAGGTTTTACTTTTAGAGAAACTGAAGGAGTGGTTGCATTGATTTACAACTACCAGAATTACAACACTTTGAATAAAGGCGTGTAGCTTAACCAAATGCATAAACGTAAGCATATTTAATAAATCCACTGTTAAGCTTGAAGACCTATTACTGGAAATTGGAAAATCTGGATGAATAAGGTTACGGCGCAGATTAACCAGTGTGTAGCTTTGCACTTAGAAAAACAAAACACACAAAAGAAGAATAAATATGTAATTTAAATGATTAATTGAAGATCTCTAGTACCTTGTGGTAGCACTTTATAAACTTAGATATTTAAGTTATATCTAACAAGTAAACGTAAATTACTTAGAATTAAACACTGTCAAATTAAAGATTTAATTCCTCGTATAATTAGATCCGAAATGCTGATGAATTGTGGAATAAACTAAAGTTATATTACAATATATCCAATTTTATCTTTCAGAATTACAGTGAAATAGACAAATTTGTTTCAAGCCTTTTATCAAGCCTCATCATTGCAACACGCTGTGATAAGTACATCCGATCTGTATTTGATTACACGTAGCTTACGCAAGATATCTAAAAAGAATTGCGTTAGGTTTATTGTTACAACAGTACCATAAATGATTCACGATTGGTATGATCGGAATCCTTTCTTACCTAACAACCCACTCGCAAGTTCTGAAGATAGTTATGCATGTTTATAATGTTTGAACCATTAGTCAAAATAAATCTAGAGGTGGTCAGTAAATTCCTGCTACAGGAATGTGTGTGGTTCGATACCACAGTACGAACAGAAATAGCACGTGCTGCTATTGTGTGAGAGAAGGACGTCGGAAGTACGGGCATGGAATGTGAAATGTGGTATCATGGAAGGTTTCATTTTATTTGAGTCAGCTACATACATAAAGGAAGATCAAATGTATTGTTACGACAGCGGAAGTCACGTGGCCTTGGTAACACGTGATGAGTTTTTAGAAGATTCACGAAGAAACGAGATGTACGCTTTTATAATATATAAGTCCGCCAAGAAGTGACGGCAACAATGGAATTGAATTGCAGACAGTGATAGAGACGGACAAATGAGTCAAGCGCGTGAATCGTTCGTTGTGAATTATAGCGTTTGTTTAAGTTAAACTGACTGTGGAAATTAAGTGTATTGCAAAGTTGTATTGAGAAAGAATAAACTAGTTTTATTTAACAAAGGACTTGTATTGCTAAAGTTTCTTCGGAAAGAATTTTTACGGAAAGTTAACAAACGAACAGAGACGTAACAGTATAAAATAAACGTGCAAGGTTATCATTTTAAGTTGTTTTTAACGCATTTGCAAATCTTTGCAAGAGTAATAATCTTTATTATTGTTTAATCAAAATACAAGTATTTCGTAACAAATAAAACAGTATTCCAGTTTACATTTTCAACAGTAGCGACAGCTAGGCAGAACATTTGTACTGGAAGCAGAGTCGTGAGATTTCAATCCTTTTGTATAGCAAGGGAACTCTATCATACTGTTTCAGTATTTGGCCCCACGATGGTGGCTTCCTGTGCTGCGCACAAACAGTCAACAGCCTGGATTAACAATTAGTTTTCGTAGATTCTAAATAAGTAATCGTAAACTTTTGGCCAAAAGGGTAGTTGCAATTATAAGACAAAATTTCAAGTCAACAAAATACCTTTTAGTGTGGTCCCAATATCTTAAAGAATACTTGAAAGGATAAATAAACAGAAAATGATTAAATTTGTTTTCAGTCCAATCAATATTCAATTTTCTTGAAAAACTACTAAAGAAAACAAGAAAAAGCAAAACTCCAGTGGCTCGGCCGTAATCTGAAGTGAGTGATACAAGAAACTGCTCTAGTATAAACTAGCCAAATAAAATTACAACAGCCCGTGGAAACTGAACGTAAATATGTTAAAGTTTTAATGATCTAAGCCTTGTTTGCAGAAAGCACAGAATCGTTTCATAAATTTTGTACACGTATTTGTGTATACTATTCTGAGTATCTTTTACTTAAGAGGCATACAACTTACACTATAAAACCACACACTAAAAAAAAATAAAACTTAAAACATTTCATTATAAAAATGAATATACATTAATATAGTAGGCCTCCTTCGGCCAGGTTTGACCATGGATGAGCATCCGTCCATTGTTTGATATGGACGGATGTAAGCCTGGGCATTCTGATATGGGGGACAGGCTGTTGCCCACACAACTTGCCCCCCTCTCCACCTCGATGACGGGGCCAAAGAAACAGCAGTGCTGATACAGTGTGGTGTCAACGCGGTCGCAGGAGCTGCCAGAACGGGGTTGGAATCAACGTCGAACTGCCTTCGGGATACATTAATATAACCACAATATTTATTAAAGCCAAAGTTTAATGCTTTAATCTGTTATATGATGTTTTAATGGGGATACTTTTAAATTTAATATAGTAAGGTCAATTGATATCAGTCCCAGATTGGTGAATAGCAAAATGATAAAACTGTTGTAATATTTTCTATTCTTGGGCGCATTCTTTTGGATTATTTGGTAAAATCAATGCTAAGTCCATTTAACGTAAAGACAACGAATTAATTCACTTCTTCAATGACGTTTGATACAGATTACGTTCACTTTGACACAAGTGGTAGGCCTATGTTCACAAACAATGTTTCAACAGAAATTCCGAGACTGATGGTACATAAGCCTAATTTCATTAACTTTGATGGATAAACAAACGCGGAATTCACCAGTCATTATTTATTTATTAGTCCTTCATTATTTCCGACTGTATATTATAAAATTATACAGTATTAAAATAGCAAAGTAAGCTATTATATTTCTGTATGGCAATGCGCGGGAACTAATCTCCGGTAATACTAAATATCTGCTCTTTAGATATTAGCTGTTCATATATGTCCTCTGATGGATACAAAAGTACAACGTTAAAACCCGAGGTTCGATTCCGTGGACAGAGCACAGATAACTTATTGTATAGCTTTGCGCTAAACAAACACGTTGTTCATATACATATATTTCTCTTTTACAAATGCCACCTAATTTTCTCCCCTCTCTGATATAACTTTACATACATTAGTATTATAGATCAGAACTGAAATAATTTAAAACTATCTTCTTATAAACTAATGAAGACAAACCTGCATAAAATTTTATATAAATGCTAAATGTCATAATTTACTACACCAAAAAAATAAACTCTATAATGATTGTTTGTTGGAAGTTAAGCACAAAGCTACGCAATGAGCTGTCTGTGCTCTGCTCACCACGGGTATCGAAACCCGGTTTATAGCGTTGTTAATCCGCAGGCATACCGCTGTGCCACTGGGGGGGGGGGGGGCTCTATAATGAAACATCAGTTGGGTACACTCTCTGGTGATAACCTTTTTAGCCATAATCCCAAAGTTTATAATTAATGAAAACTAGTAACTCTAGAGCACAAAGTATAACACTAAATGTTTCAGAATTTAAAACAACTCTAGATGATAGGAAACAAAAGTTCACTTGGGTGCCCGAGCATGGCCTACTGGCTAGTGTACAGAACTGCAGATTATAAGATTGAAGATTCGAGCTGTGATATGTTGCTGAACACACTCTGCAGCTTTAACTGTGGGGTGCTAGAACCAGTTCCTGCATTCAGTTAAGTAGCCACATAACGGTACAGCAAATATTACTTACTGGTTGATTTCCTTTTGGCCAATGGCTCTAAATTCAATATGGCTGTAGTAGAAATTTAGGAGTCACATTTAACCTGGTTGTTTAGATCATGTGTTATATATGATTCCACTTATGTTGAAAATATCTATACCCTTATTGCATTGGCGAGGCCAGGATTTTTTCAGGTGGGGATCATTTCTGAAATCAAAAACAAATGTAGGCAAGACCTAAATAAGCCATGAATCAGAACAATACATGGCCCATAGTAAGGTTCGTGTCAGATTCAAGAAACACTAAAAACGAAAGGGGTTATGAGTTTAAAATTATATCGGCCTATTGGCCAGTTTTTGTACCACTTAATTTAATTTTCCGTGACCATCAAAATGCGACTGAGACCCAATGTGTGTGTGTGTGTTTAATAGCAAAGCCACATCGGGCTATCTGCTGTGTCCACTGAGGGGAATCGAACCCTTGATTTTAGAGTTGTAAATCCGTAGACGTGTTGCTGTCCCACCGGGAGACGACTGAGATTCAAAAAGGGGTCGTTTGCAACCCGACAACCACCCTGACGACGTCTATGTATTGGATTTAATAAATATGTACACGAGTGTAGGTCATCGTAACACAGCTTCAACATATTAATTCATAACAAAAGATTTATGTGAAGATTTACTAAATCTTATAAAAGTTCAGTTGTGCAATATTCATTTTTTTAAAAGCACGTTAAAAGACAGGTGCAATAGTAGCGTCTTCCGTCTTAATATGATAATCACGAAGGCGTAAAATCAAACATTTAAGCCTTCACTATTTTACAATTAAAAATAAAACGACAGAAAATCTTTATCGTTATTCTGTACTTTAGACATTATTAAATGACCAAGTAGTGTGATTTACTAATGTTGTATGTTTGTATTATGTAGTGTAGGGTGACCAGAATTCTAAACCGAAAAACCGGGACGTCCGGTCACCCTAGACTAGTGTTGGCAAGGGTAGCTCGACACATGAATGGGGTGAAAATCACTGATCTTTATCATACAGATATTAGTTGTATAAAAACCTTCTATCGTACCTAATTGCACCGGTTGACTGTTTAGTATTTGAGATCCAAGCACTGTAAAGACAAAATGAAATGAAATTACTACCAGACATAATTCAAATACTGAACATCTCGATTTGGAATAGGCATAAGAATTAAGTTTAATAAGGTTATCTTTCAAGTTTATGGGAAAAAAAGTAAGAATGTAATTTGTAACAGGTAGCAACAACTTAGAATTAGAATTGTTTTAAAACCATGCAACTCTTTTACTGATAAAAAAAATATCAGTGATATACGTTAAGTGTGTTTGTCATTCTGTCGGCTCCTACTTGTACAAGGTTCAACAAACAGGAAATGACATTCAACACGGCTTAGCCTCTTGGCCCTAAAACTAGCTCCACATTCTTAGGGACCTATTTATTAGAATGCTTTGACATGGAATACTCACGGGATTATGAGTATTTCGAATTTTAACCCTAAAAGACGTTTCGGGTTACTGGGATCCAAAAAATATTAGTGTGAGTACACACACATATACACTACTGAGTTGGAAATCAGGTAATGTGGTGAATATTTTTTTAAAGATTTTTTCTTCCTCTTCGAAGGATTATTTGCATTCAAAATAATTATATCGCATAAGATATTCTCAGAGTAACGTTAAAATATGTTCAATTTTAATAGTTGCATAGTGAGAAGCAAAACCTTTTTGTTATTTGGAAAAATTTACATACATCGCTAAACATTGTATAACGGTTTTGTTTCTACTCTTACTTGCGAGGTCAGTTTTATTAAATCTGTCAATATTTGTTCAAGTCTTTAAGAGGTTTCCCGAGACTTCTGTGTAATGTATTGTAAAAGCCCCCCCCCCCACAGTGGCACAGCGGGATGTCTGCGGACTTACAACGCTAGAAACCGGGTGTTCGATACCCGTGGTAGGCAGAGCACAAATAGCCCTTTGTGTAGCTTTGTGCTTAACTTCAAATAAACACATGTAAAAGGTGAGTTTATACGAGTATTCTACACAGTCGCCAAAATAACAATCAAGTGGCTAAACCACTCCACTCCACTCCTATTTTTTAATACTTCGTGTAAACCGTACATCTAGGCTATAAAAACAACATCAAACAAAAAATTTAACATATATTTATGTAGTCTTCACTCATCCATGCTTCAAAACTTTTGTCCTAAGTGAATAATATGAAAACACAGTTTATTCACTTAACTTACCAAGAAAATAGTTTGGTCTCTTGGCCGAAGTAATACATGTATATATCATTTAGAAAAACCACAAGTTATTGCTATGCCAATTTTGAAAGGAATCCATCCAATAGTTTTAGCTTCCTTGTGCCAAAAAGGGAACTGAAATATGAATACCAAATCTTTTGCAAACCACGATCAGTAGTACATTACAATTTCCAACCTATATCAGATCTCACCTAATTAGAGTAATTCTTTGGTTTTTAGGCAGCTTGGTATAGGTTTTATTTATAAACACTCCTCTGCAAATTTTCATAGCGAGAGGTAGAAGCAAACTAGCTTTACAGATAGATTTTTATTGATTATTTTTGATTAGAAGTATGATAACTAAATCAGATCAGAGTTAAAAAGAATAACTATTAAATTAAAAAGCTAATTGTAATTCAAACTGACAAGAAGTACATAATGCCATAAATTAATATACAATATAATTAAAATCTATGATGAGTAAAGTGTGCCATTTATCAGCAGGGTACTCTCGAAATTCGTTGTGGTATAGATTGAAATATGTACCTTTCATAAATTAATATACAATATAATTAAAATCTATGATGAGTAAAGTGTGCCATTTATCAGCAGGGTACTCTCGAAATTCGTTGTGGTATAGATTGAAATATGTACCTTTTAGAATCTAATATACAACATATTAAAATCTATGATGAGTAAAGTGTGCCATTTATCAGCAGGGTACTCTCGCTATTCGTTCTGGTATAGATTGAAATATGTACCTTTTAGAATCCATATGTAATTGAATCAGTTCATAAACACGAAGAAATGTAAGTTTGTTTTAGATTTTTCGTGCACAGATACATAAAGATTATCTGCGCATAATCACGCTCCGCACTTTGGGGTGTGTTGGTGCGTTATAAGGGTGATGGTCAAAACCCACAATTCGATTAGAGTAATTCAAGAGTTGGCGGTGGTTGGTGTTGATCAGCTGCATTCTCTCTGGTCTTTCATTCCAAAATTAAAGACAGAGAGCCACGGAGGAGCTATCTTATTCTCGGTTCAAATAAATCAATCGTCCAAGAATATTATTTATCAAATAGCATAGCCACCTTCAAGGGTTTTATTTTAAAGCTTTAAAAACATTCTAAACTTTTGTTGTTGTTTTTTTAAATTTAGCATTGAGGGCATTATATAATAAATTAATATTATACGACCCTTTCAGTTTTATCGTACAGCTTATGTTGTTTAGAAACTTTAAATTTCATTCTTTTTCACAATGGTAGATAACATCAAAATAGTGTAAACATCATCTTAAACTTAAGTTAAAATTTGAAAAAAATATGTTGATGCGGAGTACAACAATAAGTAAAATAGGTTAATATTTCTAGTGTCCCGTTAATCTATCTTATGATGAATTAACAAACTCGTTATAAAATATGACCTACCTGAAACCCCTGTAAGGTTGTCTTGTTATTCAGTCTTATTTACTTTCTTTTCAAATTTATAAGGTCTAGCTTTTTCAAGTTTATGCGCCTGGAGATGTCTTCCAGGTGAAAAACGTGGATTCGTAGTAGCCAAATGAATACGTACTTGTTCTTTTCGCTAGCCTATAGCTCACTGATGCAGATTCGACTTAGCACTGGTCTCGTTTATCATGAGTGCCATATCACCGGAAAGAAAAATAAAAAACACACCAACCGAGAACTATTTCGTCATGCATGTGAAAGTTTCCCTTACGCAGCCTCAAACCGGCGTTGGTGTCATTAGGCGCCTCCTATACCAGACCACCTGAGCCGGTATAGAATAGCTACCTTCCCAGAAAACTGGGAATACGTCGAAACGACATACTTCTAAACCGGATTGTTTGACCGTTTATTGTTGTTGCGGTTACGGTTCAGTCTGACAGAACCCCTGAGCGCAGCTATTTTTGGTTTTACTAAAATACATTCCTATCACAGATTTGCCAAATTTAATAATATATTAAACATATATTTTTTTAGTTACTAATGCAAACTTACATTTGATTTGATAAAATGAGAGATTTGATCCGTATTATTTTAAAATTCTTCAATTTCTACTCGGAAAAATAAGTTTTTAAAATGCGAACTGGATATCGAGTATTTTGTGAGTAATAGCGGCTTCAACAAGGAGTGTATACTAAATTCAGTCCATCACTGTTGAATTAGAGACGGCTAGTGCAGATAGGCCTCGAATATCTTTTCGCGAAATTCAAAACCAAACAAACTAAAATTTGGTTTGTTGGGAGGAACAGGTCAAAATGCACTTGACTCTTTCAGACTCATTACCGGATTAAAAAAAACAAAAAAACACGATATATATAGATATCTGTAATGGATACCATAAAGAGTATTTTATAAACTATCTTTATAATTTAATAAAGAAAAAAAAACCCTTCATTATTTGAAACCAATTTATGTCACATGTTTGAAAAGGCGTTCTTTCGTTTTGGTGATAGTTCTAGTAGCTATATGCTACATGTTTCGTCATCATTGTAGTCACATAATTTTCGATTGTTGTAAACTTTACACCATAATCATCGGGAAGTTTATTGGTCAAATTATTCTAGAATATTGCCCACCCTCACTAACTCAGTGGGAAGTCTGAAGGCTTATAACGCTAAAAACCTGGTTTCGATACCAATGTTGGACAAAGCACATATAGTCCTGTAAGAATACTTATTGACATATTAAATAATATATTTTTCAAATAGTCAATAGCTGAATGAGTATAGAGATGGATAATCAGAGGGTGTGGTGTAAGCGAGAGAGGTTTAGTAGTAACAATATTTGCGTTTCACAACTCGAAAAAACCTAATTTAATAGAATCTTGATTACGTAGAATGGAATATTCAACTTGTTTCCCCTCTCCCCCACAAGTGGGTTTTCTTCAAATTGCTGTATTGAATCTAGGGATCTACAATGTAGAACTGAACGTGATTTATTTGGGGTACTTTACTATTTTTCCAATAAACAATTAAGTTTTACTTCATTTGAAGTTTTGGAGTCAATAGTCAATCCTTAAGGAACTTAGTTGAAGCTGTCGTGAATAATGTATCTTCTTTTCCCCTTTAACTCAGGTGTGCATTGAAAGATCAGTTTTGTGCAAGCACATGGTAAAAGGTTGTTATACATACCAGTCTTTAAGACTGTAAATGACAGCAGCATTTTAATCCATTGTCTTTCAGAATCGAATGCGATTTAAATGCTGCTGTCGGGCCTGACATGGCCAGGTGGATAAGGCGATCGACTCGCAAGGTTCTGCTTGTTCTGAATTTCGCGAAAAGCTACACGAGAGCTATTCGCGCCAGCTGTCCCTAATTTAGCAGTGTAAGACTAGAGGGAAGACAGCTAGTCAATACCACCCACCGCCAACTCTTGGGCTACTCTTTTACCAGTTAATAGTGTGATTGACAGTCACATTAAAACGAGCATATTAGATGATGAGGATTCGAGCCCACGATTCTCAGGTTATAAGTTGAGTATACTAACTCAAGGACCCCCCCCCCCCCCCACCACACACAAAAGGATAATGGAAAAAATAAGAAATTGTCAAAGATGAAAAGATTTATAATTTATGATGACGGCTAAAAGAATGTTTGATCTAGAATCATTATTCAAATACTAAAATAAGGACATACCAGAATTGAATTTCCTCTCTTCCCTGTACATGATCTTTATAATTATTCTTTAATTACAATGGACGTATTGTTTGATTCT
The DNA here is from genome assembly GCF_000517525.1 of Limulus polyphemus. Taxonomy (NCBI): domain Eukaryota; kingdom Metazoa; phylum Arthropoda; class Merostomata; order Xiphosura; family Limulidae; genus Limulus; species Limulus polyphemus. Next base: position 14,065 of record NW_013669389.1, read on the forward strand.
GCGAAAAAAGAATATTTACTGTTGTTTCTTTGATCCGGATAAGGAAAAAAAAACATCCTACACTCACTATTTTTAAAACAACACATTTCAAATGTTTACTGTTATTAATGATTTCGCTATAATCCAGGGAGTTGAATTTGGTAACGAAAATATTAATAAGTATTTAATTGTGTTGAACCTGAATATTATCTACTGTTGTAAGAACGAAAGAAGTTCGGGGTTTCGAAACAACCTAAACCGTAAGATAAAATGGAATGTGTTATATAACTAGCAGGAGTACCCGTCCCCTGGACGGAAGTTATATAAATTCATGATTAATGAAAGGTTATCTTATGACATTAAAAGTTGCTTCCCTTATATGTAATTGTAAAAAAAAACGCTCTAAAAAATGCAAAACACAAAATGTGAAACCACAAATTTGCATGTATCTCCTCATGGACCCAACAAACCTTCTTGTCAAATTTGGTGAAGATACACCAACAGGGGACGAAGTAGTGGTAAAAACTAGCAAAAACGCCTATAAAAACCGCAAAATGCAAAATTGATAATTTGTATGTATCTCCCCATGGACTAAATACCAAATTTGGTGAAGATCCATGCATAGGAGGTGAGGTAGTGGTTAAAAAACGTCCATAAAAACCGAAAAATGCAAAAATAACATTTGTAAGTATCTCCTCATGGAACTAATGAATCTCCATACCAAATTTAGTGAAGATCCATCCACAGTGGCGAAGTAGTGGTTAAAAAATATAAAAACGCTTATAAAAACAGCAAAACTGAAAATTTGTATGTACCCCCGTATCGACCTAATGAACATCCATACCAATTTGTGTGAAGATCCATCCACACCCTGCGAATTAGTTATATGGACATACAATGGATAACAGACAGTACTATTATATTTATATAGACGCCTTCGTTGTTGACTTGTAATAAAGAAGAACTTAGAATATTTTCGAAGGTAACCTAAGTTATGTGATAGAGAATATCCTTGGACAATTTAATTGAACCAAGAAGAAAATAGCCGCTTATGAAAATATAAGGAATTACAAATTTATAACACTTAAGTACATACAAAAATGCAGCAATACTAGATATACCCAGTATGTACTTATCCGTATACATAGATGGCAGCACAATAAAAATATATTATATGTATATATATCAGGCAGGTGGTAGAACTGCCTAGGTCGGGATGGCTCGTTTTGTTCATCAGAATGGTATTTTAAATATCTCCTCAATAAGTCATCAGAACGTTAAAATACTATAAAATGTTTCCTTTTATAACAATATCTATGTAATGACACAAGTTCTGGGAGTGTCTGTAAATAACATAGCAAAAGTTTGAATTTCTTGTTCTTCTTCTCCTGTCAACCAAATTCACTGAGGTGACTTAGTTTCAAACGGAGTATCCGCTTTTATAAGTAATATTAAATAGTAGTAATTTAAAAATATCATAATTCTAGTGTAAACAATTTTATCATTACCCTTTGAAGTTAGCTTTCTTACAGAAATTTGGCGTTCCTTTAAAAGCTTAAGTACAGGGTGCAACAGGAATTACCAGCCAGTAATAGATAAACAATAAATATTACAATTGATACCTCATTGTATTTAGAATTTGGTTATAAATACAACTTTCCTATGTACACAGAAACACTGCATTAAACAAATAAAGAAAAACTTTTCAAAAAAAAGGAAGTAAATGTAGGGATGGCTAATATCAATCCTTCAAAAACAATGCAAACATGATAATAGGGATGGCATTTGCACCATCCATACATAGTAACACAGACAAGAATTAATACATAGCAACATATCTCTCTCACTACGGGCTCGGTCGCGGGGACCGATCTCGTAACAATTTTTTGCTTGTTATAGTTTTCATGCTATAACTTGTTATACAGCAAGCGTACAGTCACGAAATTTTGCAGGTTATCAGTAAACATTAGGAGGCTTTCGTACACAAAATATCATTTTTTGTATTAAGTTTTAAGATTTTTTAAGTAATTATTTCCTCATGCGTTTTTCTTTTCGAATCCTGATTATCCAACATGCAAAATAATTTTAATTTTATGATTAAAAATACTTTTATCCATCAGCAAATTTTTTATGCAAAATCTTTATAACCTTTACATAATTATCAAACTTTTTTTTTTTAGAAAAACATTTATATTTTATCTCTTATTTTTGCTATTGTATCTCTGTATGGGTTTAATCGATTCTACGGACATCCTAACCAACATAAAGAAATAAGGAAATAGATATAAATTATGCTTTTTTCGTTTTAGAATTACTATAAGTTATAACATTATACATGTATAAAAAATCAATTATTTTTATTTTATTGACCTTTCAGCGGTGTCTGACTAACATTACAGAAGTTGATTGACCCAGCGCACATGCTACAGCATCCAATAATATAAAACCGGCCTTTACAAAATAGTTTGTCTTGGCTGTATTCTAGTGGACCAGTATTTTATAAAATTCAGTCACATTTCGGTTATAATACATTATATATGTATATACATTATTTACAAATAAGAACTTAAATTTCAGTTATTTTTTCTTAAAACATAGAACAGTAAATAAAGAAGTATAGAAAACAATTATCTCTTCTAGTAACAAACTTTGTACTCGTTTGCTGCTTTCCGGAATTTGCTAAGCCTTATAAAATTTCGCACCTGGAGAATGTAAAACAAAATAACTTTTTTACGTTTTATACATTCATTTTCAAATAACAAAAAATGTAAGTTACTATATCAATACCACAGAATTCCATTATAATTTATTAGGCTTAGTAACTAAATTATATTTGGGTCTGTAGAAATATTATTTCTCGAGCTCAATAATGTCTTACCTTACCGCTCGGAATCTACCATGAAAAAAAAATGGTTACCCACGTAAAAATTTCGCAGAGGCTCAGAAAACCATATTCCGAACTTTCGATTGGTTATTCCCACGTCATAGACAGAAGTAGCTGTACTTAAGCAAGTATTTCTAAAAATGAAAAAAGGTGGGCGGGGTCACTGGATTTGATTCAATAAATATAGCGATGTCTCAGCAAACACAAAAGATAGGAGGCTTTTATTATATATTCTAGCTTTTAAATATCGGGAATTTGAGTTTCTAATTCGTAAGCAACTATAGACTTTGTATTTGGACATCACAAACATTTAATCTGAACCAATGCTGCATTTAACAAACCACATGACACACAAAAATCGATTATTAGGAGTTTTTAATATTTACTTTGAAATTAAGAAATTAACTAATGTATAATACTAAAATTTGAATTATAAGGTACAATTTGATAACAAACTTATTGACATACATTCATAAAATAGTAGTTCAATAAAGTTTTGAATGTAAGTCTAAAAACGTGATGACATGGGCTTTGATATATATAACTATTCAATCACAATTGGTTTTAATTTATCCTATCTTTGTTTGTTAACATTCTACCACACTGTGTGCCTGTGCTATTATGTAGGGATGGTGGAACTGCCATACCTATATCTTGTTTGCATTGTTTTTGAAGGATTTATATTAGTCATCCCTACATTTACTTCCTTTTTTCAAAAGTTTTCTTTACTTGTATATATGTATATGTGTGTGTGTGTTTGTGTATGTGTGTACTGTGATGAATAATAATAAAAAAACACAGTTAAAATATTCAACAAACTGCTCAATATCACAACAAACACCGATAAGCTAAGTGAAATATTAATCCATCAAGACTTATACATAGAATACGAAACCAGATAAAATGGATCATTAAAATACTCCACTGCAATATTCAGGGAGATCACGCTAGTAATCAGAAATATAAGATATAGCACTAAAAATACCATACCAATAACGGACATTAACGAAATGAGGTGTATTGATTTTCTATACAATAAATATTAGTATCACAGAACTAAATCAATTTAAGAATTCACAAAACAATGAATTCGTAGCAATAGGCTTAATTACCAGCTCAAATAGCATATAACCATCGCATTAATTTACCGTAAACCGAAACATAATGTAGATACAAAACTAAACATATATCTTCCTAGCTACAGGTTGTAAACTATTAATAATAATAGGTGACCTGAACTCTAAACGTTAAATCTTGGTTGCGAGATACATCATACAAAAGGGAAACACCTCTTTGACAGAGTAATAAATAACAATGTAATACTTTTTAACAACCACACACCTAAACAAAGCCAACAACACCACAGATGGTCTCAAAATTGAATTGGACCACGACCTTGGAAGTGACCACCTGTCGATACTTAACACATTCACTCCAACCCAATAAGGAAACTACTACAAATAATAATCACTTAATGACCACTAAGTTTTGTAGAAATTGAACACAGAAATTTCAGATAGTTTCAGATAAAACAGACAAACAATTGGCCTTCTCATTTGACTCACCAAAACAATAGTAACAAGTATTGATATTAATTGTTGTAATGCAGCTTCTTTACTTGATGTTCAGAAAGCCTCCGATTCAATATGAAATGACAGGATAAGATATAAATTAACTAACTTCAAAATTTCCAAACCATATTTGAAATACATTGCAGACATTTTATATAATTGATTTGTCAAAATCGAAGGTAACTCTATTGAATCTTTGTGCTTGTGTGCCGAAGTGCCTCATACAGAGTTCTGTCATCAGCCCCCAATCCTCATCTTTAACTCTTACCCTGTAATGATCTAAGCCTACCACACAAAGTACAATCACACAAACAGTCTTCCAGTTTGTAGAAGACAAAACAATTGTACAGTTAACCATTGAATAGAAACGTAGGAATTTTCCTAAACACATCAGACCGAAATTACCTAAAATACAGGAAATTAAATACTCAAAATAATAACCAAACTACCAAGGCATACATAGATCTATCAATCTTCGCTACATAAGACAGGTTCTTCATATTAGGTAAAAACTATTTTTAAAAGAACAAGACACAGAAATCAACTAATCCCTTCCCTTCCATTATTAAATATTATTCCCCCAGGGTGTCAAAGGATCCTCTCAACATATGACTTATTTCCAAGTAATAGTGAAAAGAAATCCACGTGTTTTGTCGTAAAAAACGGAACACATTTTAGGTACAGTAACTCTTAAAGTAGCGAGAAAATACTCATCCTGAAATGGTATCCCCTAGGGGCACCTACAACCCTAAGTGACTAATTCTGACAGGATATTGTCCAAATTGGGCACTATCCAGTGCCTGAAAACGCGTATCATCATTAAGTACCACAAATATGTGAATAACCAACCTGAAACAAGAAGAAGCAGCAGAAAAGATATCATCAAAAAGCAACAGAGCTATAGAATGTTCCAAACTCTCAGAACTTGAAAAAGCGCCCCTGTAGTGACAGAATTCCAACGATTTATCAAATCAAATACTCTTCATCCTCTTTCTCATCTTCTTTCGCTTTCTTTTTTCTCTTTATCTTACCCTTCCCTCATACAACTTGTTCAAAGTTTCCAAATACTTTCCTTACGTCATGTAAAATAAATTCCAAAATCCCGTTTGTTTGCCCTTTCCTTGGTGGATGAAAAAGAACTCCTGTTCCTAGAAATCATTAGTAGAATTAATCACCCCACTCCCACCCCAAATCCTCGTTTTTCGTTAGCTAGTGACTTATTGTTGCATAAAATTATTTCCTTTTTAGAGGACTTTGAGGTTTTATGACGTTGGATCTGTGGATGTGTTGTTGTATCTAAAATATCTGTTTTAAAATAATAACTATAATTTCTGTTCCTGTGTTTTGTAAGAAATAAACACTCTGTGGATTTATTATTGTAATCAAATTGTTAAATGGTAATTATACTTTTATTAAGTTTACTTTGCATCCTACGATTAATATATACACATACATATAATTTAAACATTCCAGATCATTCCAGCTCGAAGAGTTCTTATTGAGATTATGACTGAAATCATCGCAACCCAAATTACGATTCAATGCACTGTAATTACTGTAGCTTTAGAACTACTCCTATGCTAATTCAGCTAGTAGCTTTGTATGTGTGTCCAGCTAGCTTCTTCCACTGTTATGGAGCTAACAAGACCAAACATATCAGGGGAAATCAAGTTGGCCCCGTGGGGGTGCTATTATCTATATGGTGTAGTCTCTCTACAAGGGAGTGTTAAAACGCCCTCGGAAGGTCACCCAGACTCGATCAAGACACACAGTAGTGTGTCGTGCGACCAAAACAACCCGCACGACAAACTATGTGTCATTAACAGGAGTGATAGTTTACCAGTTTTCCACATTCTGTAACTGAGACTGCGGTTATCCAAACTAGCCCATATTTTCTGTGGAAGTGCTCCAGTAGACCTTTATTAAACGCACCGAATTTGAAGGCAATCCATTAAGAAACACACGAGATATAAAATCTCTTTCTATTTTTTTCTTTCTCGCAACGATCACACCGAAAAGTTATTTCATAAAAAAACATATTTAACTTTGATGGATTTTTGTCAAATTTAATACACTGATAGATGTTTATAATCGACAATTAGATGTCAAATTTCGTCTGAATATAATCAATCACATAGATAAAGCTATTCAACAAAAACAACTTGATTTTGACCCAAATTTTTGCGTACGCCCACGCAAAAATTTCGTGTGAGCTATCGGCCCGAAATTTTTACCACAGCTTCATCTAACATTGAAAGTGGACCGTTTTTAGTTTCTTGTTATTCGGATTAAAGACAGCTATTTTAGAGAAGAAAAACTACCACTATATAGTTTAAAGAATCTAGTTGATTATGTAAAGTATAGGTCTGTTCCGAAAAATAGGGTTGCGATCCTAAAGTCAATGTGGGTTACTATCGAGTGTCACTTTCTTACTTGTTGTGGTTTGTTGGTGTGTTTTGACAAAAAGTCATGATATCTAATTAAAATTACTTTAGGTGTGAAAAAAAAGGTGCAGCCAAAAAAGTATTGAGCATTCTACTTAAAGGAATTAAATAAAAGTTGGCGGCCAATATAGCATTGATAAGGGGCCCGGCATGGCCAGGTGGATAAGGCGCTCGACTCCCAATCTGAGGGTCGCGGGTTCGAATCTCCGTT
>NW_013669389.1:22120-23092 GCF_000517525.1 Limulus polyphemus
TGTTTGGTGGTAACGGAGATTCGAACCCGCGACCCTCAGATTGCGAGTTGAGCACCCTAACCACCTGGCCATGCCGGGCCTTTTAAAAACAGTACAAATCTTTCATTGTATGAAAACACCAGATTGTTCTGGCAATAAAAGGATCCTCATTCTCCCAAGGTCAACAATGCGGTATACCCTTGTTGACCTCGAGAGATTAAGGATTCTTTTATTACCGTGAAATCATATAACATGCTATGTTATAACAGGACTATGAAGCTTAAATAATACACTTTATAAGAATGATGTTTCAGGCCCCTTGCTGTCCTTAATCTAGTTTCTCCATCGTCAATTAGCACTCATTCTAATGACCATGATTAAGCACCATTATCCGACAACAAAATTTCCATTGTAAAATCTTTTGAAAAAAATAACGACGCTAATCGTAAACCACCAATCTTGATGAGCCTTCCATAAACTCTCCACTGTACTTGAAACTCGGCTTCCAAGGCCATTTTTAAGGTACAAAAGTCCCTTGGAAATGCCTGAGAGGATTTGTTAAAAATACCATAACGACAGGAATTGTTGTGAATCCAGTTTCTTCGGTCGTTTTTCTCATGAATACAGCCACCAGCTTGACAGACTTGTTTATTATATTTTTCAGGTTGCAGAAGATATGCCCAGTTTCATCACAATGGCTTTGTGTTTGGAGAGACATTTTTTTTCGGAACTATAACCTTCACTCTACGATTTGGCTTAGGGTATGTGTTTGGAGCCCGTTGCTATTTTATTTGCTCTGGTGTGTCATATTTCTTCTCATTGATCAAGAAAATCAAAGGCTTTTGCTCTACATCCTTTAACAATCTTACCATACAACTATCCTTATCGATATAGAACATATTTATCTATATCCAGCAGTCTACCCGTAACGGCATTACACTATCGAATAGTCAGGAATTTGCCGTGAGCTTGTTTGTTTGTTTTTGAATTTCG
>NW_013669389.1:23113-26827 GCF_000517525.1 Limulus polyphemus
GTGTTATATTTGATATTTTGAATATCAGTAGCAAAGTGCCCTTTGAATGGTGGGGGGGGGGCGGAGACTCCCGTATGATTATTAAGGGAAATGGCCCGGTATAACCAGGTGGTGGTTAGGGCGCACAACTCGCAATCTGAGGGTCGCGGGTTCGAATCCCCGTCACACCAAACATGCTCGCCCTTTCAGCTGTGGGGGCTTTATAATGTGACGGTCAATTCCACTATTCGTTGGTAAAAGAGTAGCTCAAGAGTTGGCGGTGGGTGGTGATGACTAGCTGCCTTCCCTCTAGTCTTACACTGCTAAATTAGGGACGGCTAGCGCAGATAGCCCTCGTGTAGCTTTGCGCGAAATTAAAAAACAAACAAGCATTGATAAGAATTTTACAGCAAATATTCATTCATTAGTTAGCTAGGCCGCGTATTGTGTTTTATCTACCATTGTGGCCAAAGTTGAACAAAGGTGTTTTTGATTAGCAGGAGCGGATTTAGGATTTTCAAAAAGGAGGAGTCCAAATTAATGGATATCAAAGAGTTTGAGAAAAGAGCAATTCCCCCTCTGAGAAGCTGAAGATAATTTGAAATTTTGAAATTAAAAATCTCTTTAAGTCCAATTTCTAACATTTTTCATTGATTTTTGCTGATCATTCCCAATAGCAAAGTAGCAACAAGAAATCAGAATGACCAATATTTTTTGCTATTATCGAGAACATATATTCTTTCATTTACGCAGCTGACTGTTAGAATTATGATTTTTGACCTGACCTTTGAAATCAACTCGTTCACTAGTAGGGTAGAGAGAGTGATGGAATTTTTGACAGTCATACCGATGAAAATAGCTCCTTCAAAGGCCTGAGATGAATTTAAATCGATCATAATATTTTGGAAGAAAAATCCTTTACAGCTATCTTCAACATTTTACACATTAAGGACGGTCTATATCCCTTTTACATACAGGAATACGAGCATAACTGATCTCCAAAAAAACGATTAAGCATAATCCATCCTCTTGGATCTGTCCCTCCTTTTTAGCTTTGCTATATGTACAAAATACAAATACAAGAACATATTACAGTTAACAAAATGACAAGTTGTGATAAACACGTGTAAGCAATTTTACAAACTAACTGAAAAGTCGATAGTTTTGTAAAACTTTGTGCGTGTGTTTCTTTTTCTTATTCCAAAGCCACATTAGCCTTTCTGCTGTGTCCACCGAGGAGAATCGAACGCCTGGTTTTAGCGTTGTAACTCCGTAGACTTACCGCTGTTCTAGCGGGACACAAAACTTTGTAAGTTCTCATATTGTGTATTATGTTAGTTTCCACCGTGTAGTATGTGTATCTTTGTTTAATAGAATAATAAGTTGGTGATAGCAATCTAAGGAATAACCCTCCAAGATCAATATTCGATAAAAAACAAACAAAAACATATCCTGTTATATTTCGTGAAATTATCGGTAGTCCTAAAATGCATGAACTGAAAGATTAATATTGTCAAAATCGAACCTATGAAGAGCCTTTCAAGAATTAAAAGACACATATATCATTACACATATATGATGAGCTAGAGTTAAACTCCTCTTTCTTTACCCATGTTTGAAAGTTCACTACTTAATATATATCTTCATTAACCTTTCTACAGAGGAATAATAATTGTCTCTAGTAAGATTTTCGTGTATCAGCCTGATGATATATGCACATATATTTGTGTTTCATACACGTGAATTATTTCTACAATAAAAGAATAAAATGTTACACCTTCATCACGAAAACACTTTACTTAGAAATTACGTACAGTGATATTTTATTCTTAGCCATTTAGCATGGCACGTCCAGGGTGAGGACTAGCATTGCTTTCGTAGAATATCGTATTCATTTATTAAGATATCTCGGTAAAAAATAAGCAATCTGAAAAAGAAGCTAAGGTTTCTTCTGATGTAACAATTTTTGAAATGCAATAAGAAATAAGTATTGAAATTTCAATTATTATTATTATTATTTTTTTGTTGTTGTTGTAAAAAGCATCATTTGACATTATTATTAGCAATATTATATTAACTAGCTAAGAGTTATTCCAAATTGCTAATTAATTTTGGGTAGTATGGTATTAATGCTATACTACTTTTTATGGAAATATATTAATTCCAGAAAATAAAATGTTAACATTAATTAAAAAATATAGTGCATGCGTATTACAATGTGTAGTTCACCATAAAATCCTTCTGAATTACGATATAGTACCGAGGGAGGCAGGTGTGCTCGATAATGTGCTCCCCCTCACTTCCCTAAAGTGCAAATATGACGTTATTCACTAAAATTATTGTGATGCTGCATGGGTAAGGTATGTAAAAAAAAGAAGACATGTTTTAAGGTATTGCCGCTTTTCTAGACCATATTCTTGATAAACATTGTGCATGGCAATTTCGCAAAAAACGTGCACCATTACCTGGCTGATATCATGAAAGCAATACGTAGATCATAATCACGAAATATCTTCCAATTATATGTCTAGAAGAGCGGTGTTGCGTTCTTCTGGGTATGTGCGCAGACGCAGATGTTTTAACCATGAGGACGTTGAGGTAACATATTGGTTTATAAAAACAGTATTTTGTTTTGAATTTCGCGCAAAGCTGCACGAGGGCTATCTGCGCTAGCTGTCCCTACTTTAGCAGTGTAAGACTAGAGAGAAGGCAGCTAGTCATCACCACCCACCGCCAAATCTTGAGCTACTCTTTTACCAACGGATAGTGGGATTGACCGTCACATTATAACGCCCCCACGGCTGAAAGGGCGAGCATGTTTGGTGGGACGGGGATTCGAACCCGCGACCCACAGATTGCGAGTCGAGCGTCTTATCCACCTGGCCATGCCGGGCCCTAGATAAAGATAAATGTCTTAGTGGATTATTCACTGCTACAAGTCACGTGAGCAGTTTGGGCGGGTAATTTTGCATTCAATTTCGATCCACAGTACTATGGGTAAGAAATCATTTGAACCTGATCCTCCCAGCTATTCAAGACCTAAACCCCGATAATGTAGCGACCATCGACTAAGGTCAATATCTTAACGTTTATGTCACATTATTGCTTTGTCGCAGAGGATTCATTTAACTTCATAAAACATTCCCATTTTGTGGGATTTTAAATATGTTTTTTTTTTCTGGAATTTAGAGCGAGAGATCAACGTTAAAGAAAGGTGGTAAAAGTTGATTTGAGTGAAAATGGAACCGGTTACTTCGGGGCCTTCCCTGGATCATGATGGAAAATTTACAGTCCTCAAATGAATGACACTTAGTAGAAAATTTACACATTCCAAGTCCTATAATATCATCTAATGCAAAGTTATATTTCTTATATATCAACATCTTTCAACACATTCACAACCTTTATATTATGAGGATTGGTAGATATCTTGACATGTTTATAACAGAACATTGAATACAACCTTCAAGTGATGACATCTTGACAGGTTTATAACAGAACATTGAATACAAACTTCAAGTGATGATATCTTGACACGTTTATAACAGAACATTGAATACAACCTTCAAGTGATGATATCTTGACATGTTTATAACAGAACATTGAATACAACCTTCAAGTGATGACATCTTGACAGGTTTATAACAGAACATTGAATACAACCTTCAAGTGATGATATCTTGACACGTTTATAACAGAACATTGAATACAACCTTCAAGTGATGATATCTTGAC
>NW_013669389.1:27827-35846 GCF_000517525.1 Limulus polyphemus
GCCAACTCTTGGGCTACTCTTTTACCAACGAATAGTGGGATTGACCGTCACATTATAACGCCCCCACGGCTGAAAGGGCGAGCATGTTTGGTGTGACGGGTATTCGAACCCGCGACCCTCAGATTGCGAGTCGAGCACCTTAACTACCTGGCCATGCCGGGCCTGCCGTGAGCTACCTATATAGATATTAAAAATGTATCTGTGGTTTGGGTTTAATATCTTCATTATTTTATTGCGTATGAAAAATATATTCGTATATTTTTATTATCTATTTTTAAAAAGTGATCATGTGTTCGGGATATTCGAACGTATAAAAAGCAGTAGGATAAAAGTTTGATACAGTTTGGTAAATAAAATTTTTATGTCAAGCACAAGAAATTGAAACCAGATTAGTTAATTTTGTTTAATTTAGAGCTATATTTTTACTACTTGTCAACATATGGTGATTCTTCAGATTGAACTGTTGTACAAAACATTTTTTTTAAGCTTAATTACAATTTTATTGACGTTTCGGTTCTTTACAGGGCACAAACTTGGAGTTTAATTCTTTACCACATAGAGGTTTTTAAACTTCATATATATATATATAATTTTATTTCATATGTCATATTAAAATGATGAAAAAAAATGAAAATAACGATGTTCAGTTAAAATTCATTTAAAAGTCATTACATTTTTCACTAGAACAGGACAAGATGTTTATAAAAGAATTATAAATGGAGTATGAAATTTGCAGCTTGAAATACGTATTCATATATTTAGCTTTTCGCGTTTGTTGTCAAGCGCAAGCTACATGTTGAAATATCTTTTCTTTGCCCACCACGGGTTTTGAAACCTCAGTTTTAGCGTTAGAAATCCTCAGACTTACTGCTGAGCCACCGAGGAGTTGTTAGTTTGTTACTCTTATGTAAAATATAACCTATAAACTCAGTACATATTATATTTGCTTTAACATTCTAAATTTTTACTGATGCAAGACGCTGTTCTCAAAGTAAAATTATTGCATATTGTTTTCAAGTTTGCTTGTTCTTCTTGCGCAAAATAATATGTTGATTTTACAACCAGGTGGCTATTCATCAGAATAAAAAAACATGTTACTTCACCATGTCTTAAGTGAGTGTAAAACTTTAATTCAATTTGGTAGCTTTAATATCATGAATATGACTGAGTATAAAATGAACTTAAAGTTTCGCGAGGATCTTGTTCTTTTCTCCTCAGATTGTTCTTGTTTATCACATATTATACCTTCCTTTAATCAGAAACTGTAGAGTAACCCAATACTGATAATACGGTTAATAGTGATAAAAGTTATAACTATAGTTCTTTAATATTTATTTGGAATTAGTGTTCCATTAATATTTGTTACAGCTCTCTCTATGCAAATAGGGTGGGCAAAATTTACTATACAGTTCTATCATTTAAAATAGTAAGAATTTACGAGAGTAAGCAAAGAATAATATCTTATAATATGTCAACCATAATACATCTCCTATAGCTAGTGCCAACGAAGCTTTTCGCTTAATACCAGGGCTCATCAGGCCGGCTGGGATACGATAAACATAGCAGTAGTGTAAGAGCTATTTATATCATCCGTTTCTTGAACAACAACTGAAATGGCGAGGAATATATTAAGCAAGTGAATTGTAGTTATTGTAAATTTGATTTCAGTCAATTACAAATAAGAGTTTGAGGGTAAGGATTAATTACACAATATTGTATATTAATTTTTGTACTTTTGAACATCGATTATTTTATTATAACATAGATTAATTTATTACGTCTTATTCTGAAAAAACAACAACAATAGTTAAATTGGTGTCAATTATTTCGTAATACTTTCTTTAGTACCAATTGTATTGTACTAGCTGTATAGTAATTTTTGACCCACCCTCAAAACATGCACACACTGTTAAAAAAAATTGTTTTCCTTATTAAGAATAAGTTTTATTACAGTGTGACTTCTGTAAAAAATTGAAAAGCATAGGCTTTTTTCCTCATTCATTTTGTGATTCCTTTCATGAATAAAAAAAGAGAAAAGCCAAATACAATATAAACAAATATCACTAATTTATCGCCTTGTTTGCTATACATTGCTTAAAACTTTTAATAAAGAAACTTGGGCATGAATGTGAACGTGCATCATAAATTTTTGTATAAATTAGAAACTTGAATTAATTAGAAGTATCTAAAATATAAAAACAAAAATACACGTAGAAAAACCATAATATACAAAATATTAGATTTTCTTTCTCAACAAAAGTAACGCCATCTTTTCATATTACTGAATTCGATAAATCGTATGTATTTTAAGTCAGAATTAAAACTTCTTATAAATGTTGCTATAGAAAAACCACATTAACACATTTATATTGATCAAGTTTTTTAGATACTGATAAATAGTTTAAGGTCAATATTCTATATACATATCGCTGCTGACGAGAGTAGCTCGTCATAATCATAATTGATTAATTTCTGTGCATTTTTTTAAGGAAGACACTTTACCTTCAAGAATATTTTAATAAACCTCCGCGCAAAAACACACATGCAAAAAAAGTTACTTATCCAAATATTTTAAACATCTAAATGGACCGCAAGACTTTACTTAGATACAAAACTATATAATTTTTGTATATAACTTGCACGAAATTCTTGTTTGAATATATATCTAGCAACAAAAATACAACAACAATACTCATAATATGTCTAATAGCAATATAATGTTAATGTAATATGCTCTAATTTTGTTAATGATTTACCAAAGTAATAAACTGCGCATTCCTTTATTTAGAGACTTCAGAATCGTGTTTCATACATGAATATTTTAACAGCTTTAATTACTAGCACCTAAAATATACTAAAGTATGCAGGTTTGTCGTGATCTCTACTTGGATGTGCATTTTATAGTTTCGAGTGAAAGTCACAAAAGCAAGTAAAATCAAAAGAAATGCAGCCTTGCAATATATTTGGACGTTTGTTTGTAATTAAGTACAAAGCTACACAATGGGCTATTTGTGATCTGCCCACCACGGCTATCGAAACCCGGTTTCTAGTGTTGTAAGTCCGCAGACATACCGCTGTGCCACTGGGGGGGGGGCATCTTTGGACGAGTGAGACTCGGAATGAATGAAATACAGTGTGACATTGGAGTACAGTTTTCAATTTCATAAGTGATAAACAGATTCTAATCTACTTCTCCATATTGTTATACAAGTTACTACAGTCTTAACCATAAAGAAAACATAAGTATCTATCTAAACTTACAGTTTAACAGAAATACAAACGTTTGTATATTACAAAATAAAGTTCTGTTCTAAAAATGATTTCTCAATATTTTTTGGGATTTTCATTATTGAGGCTACTGATGTTTTTATCCATATTTCGTGTCTACTCTGACTAATGTGAGTCATAGGGTTACTACTAAGGATGTCACGTCTCCAAGCACAGTAAGAACTGGTAACGTATATACAAGTATAACACGTCAACGTAGATCATGCTCCAGTTACGTGCTTATAAACTTTATAACATTTAATTTAATGGATGTATTATGTACCATTACACTTAAAAATTCAAAGTGTGTATTTTCTAAGCAAAAACGACCTAAGCTTCATTAAAAAGCAAAACAAAAACTACTTGGCTTGCGACAAACAACAAGCACACGGCTATTTCTTTTTATCACCATATAGGACTAACTTGTAACCGTTGTTTGTTTTTACCACTATATAGGACTAACTTGTAACTGCTATTTCTTTTTATCACCATATAGGACTAACTTGTAACTGTTGTTTGTTTTTAGCCCTATATAGGACTAACTTGTAATTGCTGTTTGTTTTTACCACTATATGGGATTAACTTGTAACTGTTGTTTGTTTTTAGCCCTATATAGGACTAACTTGTAATTGCTGTTTGTTTTTACCACTATATATG
Organism: Limulus polyphemus; assembly: GCF_000517525.1. Lineage (NCBI taxonomy): Eukaryota > Metazoa > Arthropoda > Merostomata > Xiphosura > Limulidae > Limulus > Limulus polyphemus. The sequence continues at coordinate 31,752 of NW_013669389.1, forward strand.
ACTAACTTGTAACTGCTGTTTGCTTTTACCATTATGTAGGACTAACTTGTAACTGTTGTTTGTTTTTACCACAATAAAGGACTAACTTGTAATTGCTGTTTGCTTTTAACACTATATAGGACTAACTTGTAACTGCTTTTTTCCCCCCACTATATAGGACTAGCTTGCAGTTTGCTGTTACTGAAAGTTTTATTTTAAATAACGATTCGATTTAACCTGACCATTTTATTTGTGCCTTCTGTATGAATAGAATCGTTAGTTAAATGCAATTTATTGAACAATAAACTCCAGTTATTAGCAAGTTCTACGTTGTGGAACAACAGCCAGCCATGTGCTACTAAAAACCACTTTCACCTATAGAAGAAGGCGTATACAGTCGAATCGTTCGTAAATATAAACTTTTTTTTTCTTTTGAGGCTTAAGACGATTTTACAAAAAAAAAAAAACTAATACGAAAAAGCATATACCTACTTCCAAATATAATCATTACATGGTTCATATAATTATTATGCAAATAAAAAGCAAGTGCAAAGAAAAAAGAATGATAGATATATCATTAAAAGGTGGATTACTAAATGACAGAATTTAAAAAAATATCTTAGATATCTTGTCTTTACGCTTTCAGAAAATATTTTATAACTTTATATTTTTAGCATTAATGGTATGTTAGAGGGATCAAAATTCAAACGCTCTTCTTTGAAGAACGGTTTCTAAAGTTTGAAACGAGATATGTATAAAGCTATTGTTTCGGTCATTCATACGTTGAATTAAGCTGGCAACCTTTGATATTAGCTATTATTTTCTCAGTATATTTAGTTTTAGAGTAAGTTACGAATCATCAGCTTCATCCTGATATTAAACATTCTTATCCTTATTGGCAAACACAAATTAAGTGTTATCAACAACACTTATGCTTGGGGCTTCGTGGGATGGTGAAGAACGGTCGTTGACATTTCGTCTTGCTCTGGAACTCTAGTCTTGGTGTTGTTCTACTGTCGACGACGTATGTCGGTGATCGTATACGTCCGTTTCCAGGAACAGACAGTTTCAGGGTGGAAGACTTAACTTGTTGTGGACTATGGTGGGAGAGGAAATGCTCCAGAGTGTCCCAGCCTCCACCTACTCGGACAACTACGTGATTGTCTTTCAGAAGCTATAACAAAAAGATTCAGAGTTAGTGTTATCAGTATAAATACACATTTATGTCTAAATGCGAGAAAACGTCAATGTTTTATTAAGGTCTTGAAATGAGGTAAATCTTCTGTTGAAAATGAAATACACGTCAAATCACGTCCTCTGCGAGAGTAAAACGTGTTCATATTACTCTGGGGAAATCCAATATTAAAGACATTTGAATGTTATTGTGCAAAGTAACAAACAGTGTACGATAACTATTCAAGAATTTTTTTTATTTTGATGTACGTGATGTAGACATCAACTGCTTGTAGCAAAAACGTGGTGGATTTCGGGAAAGCCACAATTATTTGTGACATATTATATTATAACGACAGTCTCCTAATTTTACTCAAATCCAGATTTATGAACAGTTTAAAATAAAGGTTTGTTACTAAGTGTGTAAACTCTCGCCTGTAAAATACATCACACAGTGTTAATACATGTAATATTGAGGTTCATATTTATTACAAGAAAAAAACATTTAGTGTTACCAACACGTTAAAATAACACAATATAAAGTTTAAAACTTAACCATTTCAACATGACAACATTACAATTGTTATGTCTTACTTCTGTATTTCCTAAAGACAATAAACTAGAAAGTTTTTGTGTTTAATATACAAATATTCCATAAAGGTTAGTTCAATACACTAATACTCATAAGAAGCGTCTTTAATATTCAAAGTTTCACTAAACATTTGAGTCAGATAAATGGGCAAGTAATTCCTTTTGAACTTACTATGACTATGGTTCTGAAAAAATGTTTTATCTTTGCTATAGAACAATAAACATAATGAATCAAACTAATGAATGATTAGGATTATATCTAGTGTAACTTTATATATTCTATAACGTGTGAGAGCATAGATTCCAAATTCATTTTGTAATTTTTTCAGTTCTTTTACTGATGCATTAAGTACAGTTCACATATCCTTTTCAGTTAGATTGTACTGAATTACGAACTGGGTTTTGATGATTTATCATGACGAACTTTAAGGATTCACTTAGCAAATTCCACTAATAATATCAAAACAACCTGCAGTTTTAAAGTTCAACTTTAGCTCTGAGAACGATTTTTTTTTACCATTTCAGCCAGCGAAACATTATAATCCAGAAACTTTAACTTTTCTGGTAGTTCATGAGCCTGTTCACACCTGGGCTTCTTTTATTTCACGCTCAATACGATTCGTTTAGAAAACAGTGTGAACAACAAAGTTCGAGTAGCAAAAGAATCGAGCCGAAATGGGTCCACCAGAAAAAAAGATATCTAGGTCCGTTTGGTAAAAGAACACAGTTTGTCTCGCTTGGAAAAGTTTAATGTGAACACTGGGAGGTCTTGATGAAAAAAAACAACACAAAAGTGAACCATGAATACGATTTCGGCACATTTACACTCAAGGCAAGTGTGAATAACTAGCACATCTATCAAAGCAAACGAACTGAACTGAGTCCGTTTGAAACGGACCCATTGTGGATTCTGGCTATAACCATGGAACCCGTTTGATATTTTCAATTACAAATATTAGCCACTTTGACTAAAACTGACCAAAACGTTCCTCCACCAAGTAACCCATTTTAGAACTTTTTTATATTACCTATCCTGATTAATTGATTTTAATAATTTTGATTTACATGATAATTTTAATTCAAACATTATATATGTATTTTTTTGTTTTAATAATGTTTTTTTTATAAATAAATCCGCTGTTTCGTTACACGACTTTTTTAGTTGTGGAGAAATATGAAATACCTGGCAGGTTGATAATATTATATTATTGAAATATCATTTTAAAAGTTATTTATTTCTCTCTCTATGTATTTAGAAGTTATTTCTGTATAACGATATATAATAAATTGTATTCTATACTATTCTACCCTTCCTTGTATGCATGAGTACCATATACATTTTGTTTGTTTGTTGAATATCGCGCAAAGCTACTCGAGGTCTATTTGCGCTAACCATCCTTAAGTTAGAATTGATAGAATAGAGGGAAGGCAGCTAGTCAACACCACTCACCGCCAACCTTTGGGCTATTCTTAATCGCGGGTGAAAGGACAAGCATGTAAGGTGCTGGTATTATAACCCACGACATGTAATTGCGAGTTAATTGCCATGCCAAACTTCGTAAATCTTGATGTTCTTACTTTCAGACATTGAAAATTTTGAGTAAACAAAACTATTGTTTTATCAATTACTTTTCGGTCTTATTAGAAATGATAACCTGTAATAAAACAGGTTCTGAAAGAGCTCCATCTTAGTTTGGTAATTAATGGATTAATGTTATCATTAAGTGTGAAGACTGTCTGTCTGAATGGGCTGTTATTGGTTTGAACATTTTTTTAAGAGAGAAAATATTTTCAAAAGCTTTAGGTCATTTAAGCATTACTGCATAACTTTAAAACTTTAAAAGTTTTGGTAGCCTTACCGGAGAGACACTGTCATGATAACTCACACAGGTCTGATAGGCTAATTAGACTCACTTTGCTTAGATAATCTAGTAAAGTTTTAGCAGCCTTACCGGCGAGACACAGTCATGATAACTCATTGCATGTCTGCTAGTCTTACTAGACTCACTTTGCTAAGATAATCTAGTAAAGTTTTAGCAGCCTTACCGGCGAGACACAGTCATGATAACTCATTGCAGGTCTGCTTGTCTTACTAGACTCACTTTGCTAAGATAATCTAGTAAAGTTTTAGCAGCCTAACCGGCGAGACACAGTCATGATAACTCATTGCAGGTCTGCTAGTCTTACTAGACTCACTTTGCTATGATAATCTAGTAAAGTTTTAGCAGCCTTACCGGCGAGACACTGTCATGATAACTCATTGCAGGTCTGCTAGTCTTACTAGACTCACTTTGCTAAGATAATCTAGTAAAGTTTTAGCAGCCTTACCGGCGAGACACTGTCATGATAACT
>NW_013669389.1:36529-56522 GCF_000517525.1 Limulus polyphemus
AAGAGTGATGATGAACAAAATTATAAAATATTTCCGATCTAAGTATGTTAAATATGATGATATTACATCGGCGTATCACAAGTTATTATTGGTTTAATGATTACAAAAAATTATGAGTGAAACTATATCTAAACTAGTATTCACTCGGCCGGGTAGAATATGACAGTACTGGTCAACATGCTATTTATATCATCAACAGCTGCTTCGGTGTGAACTAAATTAAGTTGGTGTACTGTAGAATTCGCGAATTCTGTAAGTTTACTTACTTTTACAAATACGTTCTTTCCTCGAATAGTATACAGGCCGTCTGAAATCTTCTTGAGTTGATCCTTGTCTGGTAAAACCTTGGCAGCAATCTGTAATACCTGCTTATGATATAAACACATTAAATTGTGTTATAGAATTACTTTTTGTGCTTTATAGCGTGGGTGAACATATATATATATATATACATTTTAGCTTAAATATAGCTTAAGTAAATACATCGGAACATTAAACACACTTCCTTAATGTTTAAGATTTGCGTTTAATTTATAACAAAAATCTTCCCTTAAAACTTCCAGCATATTTGGAGTTATCATTTTTGAATATCGATATTCCAAACTCATATTTTTTAAATAACTAATAAATATCAGTACTAAAGTTTTCACTGATTGAAATATAGTTCCAGTTCAACTTTACTAATTGTCAAAATCATAGATATTATATAAATTATATCTTATTAACTGTTGTTTTTTGAAAGTATTTCTTTTAAAATGATATATATATTTTCAACTATATTAAAATAAATACTGTTTATTCAAAAACAACGAAATACCCGTTTATCCAAATCTGAAAGTTTGATGTGATTTTTTATGGGTATAAAACTTCGTTTCTGAACTGGAGGACGTGGTCTCTTGTGCTCTGGTGTTGGCCCTGGAGTAATGGTATTAGTGATAGACATAGTGGCGTCCATTCGCTGAAGAGGAATGGAAGATACAGATTCACTTTCTGAGGTCGTTCCATAGTCTTGGTCTTCACTGTTCTTTTCTAGTCTCACTAAAGCTGGCGGTGGAATACCGAACCGAGAAGCAAGCCTTCCAAGCTCCAAAAGACACAAAACCACATTCCTTGGGTGTGTATGGCGAACTTAATGCGTCAAAAGGAATTATAGAAAAATTACACAAGTTTCATCTTAGCTACAATGCTACTGCTTAACAACACAACTTTGAAATATTTTAGCGCCACCTGCATTTTGAGAGGATTTTTACTTGCTATACTAATTGCCAGGGTATTTTCATATCTTCAAAGAAAAATCATCAGTTATTAGGAAAATAATAACGACATGAAATCAGTTATTCGCTATAGTTGTAAACCTCAGTTTTCAACTTGCCTAGAATTATATTAGATACTCTACAAAATAATAACAATAATAATAATGATAAATTAGGGACTCCAATTAGTTTCTGTAAAATTTATTATCTTTGAATGTATAATATACATAACATAGGAAGTCAGTCAATGGACTTCGATGATTTTCAAAAGAATACACACTGTAAGTGAAATTTCTAATTACAAAGCTTCAAGATATGGATAAAAAGTTTGGTTTATAGTACAATGATTATTATTTCTGTGTAGATAAGGCCCTATATACCTTATTTTTTCTTTTGCCAGCTTTATAACAAGCAGTTGTATTTATCTTCTAATCTCGTTCTCAGAAACCTAAAGAAGTAATCCCTGATATTACTAGCTAAACATATGTGCTTTGAGTTTATAACTACAAAACCGTAAGAAATTATTTGGCAAACTTTAAAACTATTTGAAATATGATTTACCCTTGAATTTTAGAGTTACCGATGAGGTCTAGATCCCAATAGGTTTAAAAAAACATTTTATTGATATTTACGCACCATGATGATAACTTATGGGTCCATGACTTTGATGATTACAGGATCGCTAGTAACATATGGATAATTAAAACAATTGTTTGTTTTAGCGCAAAGCTGCACAATTGACTATCTGTGTTGTGTTATCTCAAAAGATCGAACCCCAAGTTATAGTGTTATTATTCGTCAAGCTTACCTCTGAGCCACTAAGATAAGATGTAAACGAAAATACCGGTAATATGGAATTCATCCCACTGATATTTCCTGGGGTTTCCTATGTATTTTATATAGAAAATTGGCGATTTTATCGAATTGTTTAGTACCAGATTTTTTACACCGAGCTTGGTAACAGGCAAAAAAATTATACAATTACCCAATATAATACAATATGTGAATCACACCGGTAGTGAACGGAAAATAATCAAACCGATAATTTGAGTGTTAAATGAGTGTAACGATTTAACAGAATATTTTGTGCAATGGTTTGAGCTCTGACCTTTAAAACGATCTTTCGTATAACAATAATTAACTAATCCCCTGTATATCGGTGGCTCAGCAGTAATCTTGAGGTCTTATAAAGTTTAATTCGGAGTTCAGTTTTTGCGGTGGGTACAGTGCAGACAGTTCTATGGGCAGTTTTGAGCTTAACAAGAAACTAAAAAATACTTTCGATAAGTACAGAAATTCAACAGTTTCGACTACTTTATTGGAATTTTATAAAAGATTATCTATATGCTTCCAAAGTTAATTTCAGCAGCACCAGTTGACAGTAAATTCCAAATATTTCGCTGTATGTACGAAATACGTTTTGACTGCTACAACATATATATATAAATATTTACCTGCAATCTGACAACACTCCCCTGTCGTTTGGAAATTGCAGGACTTTGTAAACATTTATGACATTATTTGCGAAATTTTATATACATTAATTCTGCAATAAACGGAAAAGTTATATAGAAAATCTTTACGGGAAATTTGTAATTAGTATAGCTTACCAAGCCCATTTGATTCAAATATCACTGCTTCATTTACTCCAAAACTACGGCACCATTTTAGAAAATTTTCAGTGTTGTCTCTTGCAAAAAACGATTCAGACTTGGCATTTTCCCAACATTTGAATTTCGTCGAAGGAATCACCTAAAAAATATTTATAAATTAAAACTTGGATTTCCCCAATATTTGAACATTGTTATACCTAGATCATAGACACATTAATTTATTCTTGGATTTCCGCCAAGGATTTAGTGCTGTCGGAGCGCCACTTCAGTACCTGGATTTGGAGCCGAGTTCCGATACTTCAAAAAAAAGAAAAAAAGAAAGAAAACAAGTTTTTCAGTTTATAGACGAAATTAAGTGTCTTTCTTAATCATACTCTTAGAATATTAGATAACACTTGACTGTTTGAGGTCACTCGTGTTCACTGTCACTCTCCCTCAGGAGCTGGATCAGGCACCGTGCACCTGCTTTTGTTCAAAAGCAAGTGTCTAAGCGTTAAAATACTGAAATGTTTTTTTTTTTGTCACATGTTATGCGATTATTAATATACATGAATATGGTATTAAAACATTTAATAAAATACATTTACAAATATATTGTATGTATAAAACGTATACATTTAAATGTAATATATATAAAAAGGTTGCTTGTTTTAGTTATTCGTGTTGGCAGGACAGAAGCTGTTCAAAGTTGTAGTTAGAGATATAGTAAATTGATACGATATGCATTTTCAAAACGTTTTTAATGTTAGTGATTTATATGTAATATCTAACTGATGGTGACTTCACACGTCTGACTTATTTTGAAAGGTCTGTGGCGCTATAAAATTTCGCACTACAACACCTGATTTCTACTAACATTTGAACGTTGTCATAACAAGAATCATAGAAAAATGAATTTGGTTTGACGTTTTTCTAATGTTTTGAAAATATCTTTAATAAAAAGGGAAAATTGTGTATGCCACTACAGACTTTAATTTTTTAATGTTCAAGAAAATGTTTTTATTCTCATTTGATTTGAATGGTTAAGAGTTATATATGTATTCAATAAATCTCCTAAAACTTCCTGTTATAGAAGAAAATGTATTGTTGATACGTAACATTCTTATTGAAACTTTTTTAAATTCCGATAGATTAGAAAGCTCAAGTACGTTATAGGATGGATTATACTTTTTTTTTATGGAAGTTCATGCTTCAGCCTAAGTTAAATTGTGCCAAGTTTCTCTTTTTCTCTCTCTCTGTAGGGCGCTGTATGACCCTATGGTAGAGCTTTGGATTTCGGAGCTGATGAGCCTGGTTTGAATCCGTGCGATATCACAAAATATTACACTCACTTGAAGTTGTGGACGCGTTATAAGAGTGATAGTCAATCTCTTAGAGTAGATAGTGGGTGGTGGGTTGTGCTGACTGGCTGCCTTCCCTTTGGTTAGTGTCCCTATTGTTCAAAATTCGGGACGGCAGCGATATCCTTAATAACTTTTCCATAAATACAAATACTCTTTGTACACACAAACACATATATAAATATTCGTATTATATTTTGTATCTTGACATTTAGTAGTACTATCTAGTATCAACTAGTGGAGATTTTTGCATCTTAATAAATAATAATTTGTATTACCGGCTACTCTGTTATTTATTCCACACGAAACAATTAGTTTCAAGCATTTAATTTATTGCAATCTTATATCATGTTTCTAGCGCCGTCTTGTGGCGTAATTGCAAATTAAACTAAACAGTTATAAAGTATTATCTTCGACAATCAAAGAGAAAATTAATTAGAAGATTTGTTAATTATGTGTTTTCCGCTAGACCTAAGTGTGCACACAAATTCAGGATACTTCTGTGATACAAGTAGCATTAATATTTCATTTTTGATCACGAACTAAACGTATTAATTTTAAAAACAATTTCTGACAGTTTAATCAGTTTATATAGATTAGTCAGTTTTATTAAACACTGATTTTGAGTTCATTTTGTACTAACTCATCTGTGACGCCCTTATTATACAATTTTTTCATCAAACAAAACAAAGTATATATTTATTTGCTTGAATGATATTGTTTAATACATTTCAAAAAGTTTTAAAATATTCGTACAGTATTTGAACTTATACTAATGCAAGATTTATATGTCAGTTGAAAACTTTGCCATCAGTTTTTCTTGTGAATTCGCAAAGTTTATTTAAACTATCTTATCATGCTTTGATATTAAAGTTTCAGGTTTTCCTTCGCATGACTGAGGTTTTGAAAACACAGCACTTTCTCATTATTTTCATTTGAAGACAAAAAACGTAACGATGGTCCTATATATTCAGATGCTTGCAAAGTTTATATATTGTTATCATATATTGAATATAATTCTTAACCTCTCATTCGTTGGCTTCAGGTTTTGAGATTTTCCTTCAAATGATTGAGGGTGTTTGAAAACTTAATATCTTTTTATTACTTTTACTTGTGGGTTTATTTGTTTGTAGTTAAGCACAAAGCTACATAATGGGCTATCTGTGCTCTGCACACTATGGGTATCGAAACGTAGTTTCTAGCGTTATAAGTCCGCAGACATATTGCTGTGTCACTGGAGGGGGGGGGGCTACTCTTTCTTGAAGACAGAAACGTAATCCTTGTGCTGTATACTCAAATACTTGTAATGTTTTTATAGTGATCTCGTATACTGAATGTAATTCGTAACCGTTTGAGCTTAAAATGCAAGTATTCATTAGAATTTATTTAACTAACGAAAGATAACATAATTTAACTTTTTCCTCGGCAGTGGTTTTGATATAAATTGAAAAATTCGTATGTTTTTGAATATTCAAACTTATAACTTGGACAAAAATCTGATTTCGATGTTTTAATTCAGATTTTAGCTAGAGGGTGCTTGACCTTAAGATTAACTAGCTTTATAAAAGTAGTCCTATAATATTTGTGAATATTAGTGATCGAGAGAATTTGCGAAGTGTCTAGAAACAAGGCTATGCTATAAATCAGTGAAGTATTGGATCGGTTTTTCAGTTGGTAGTGTGGCAGTAATGCAGTAAAATATTCGGATCATGTTAGTTATTACATATACTCGATCCATTAGCGTGAAATTGTACAAGCAAGTTTTTCTGTAGTACTAGTGAGCAAATATCTGTTGAATTTGAAAACGATGTTTGTAACTGAAACCTAAAGGTTAAGAAGGTTAACATGTAGGTTAAGAAATAAATAAACTATACAACGCTTATGATATGTTTAGCTCAACAGTTATATATTGGGCTATAAGACACAAATACGCAGTGTCAAACCCCATAAGCAGCTATAAAATTATTAAGTAAACTAGTTTTTACTTCAAGTACGGCCTTACTGATGAATTTAGTAGTTTCTGAAGCGCTCGTTACTTGATAGATATTCATTGATATTTTTTATTAATTTATAAAAAACCAATCTGTATAAAAAATTCGGAATTTAAGCAGAAACTAAAACATGGCTTCCATAAACATAAGTTATCAAGTTTCCTTCTGTCTTGAAAATGTAATATAATATTGCTCAAAACGCAGCATTGATGTAGATGTACTACAGTATGGTATATACGTTTTTATTAAAACATTTTTAGATTCCAAAGAGCACAACAAGGCCAAGTAAAAAAAAAAAAAAATACATGTTTAGCGTCCCCGCCCGCTTCCTTTTTTTACAGCCACCTCCCTAATTTTTTTTAGTTTTCGCGATTTTTTCTTATTTTGAATTATCGTTTTTCGATCATACAAAGAAACAAAGAAGACTTCTGAATAAAAAAATTAAATGAACACAGTTGATTAATTTTGCCATTTTTCTTTACTATTCACTGGTAAAAGAGTAGCCCAAGAGTTGGCAGTGGGTGGGGATGATAAGCTGCCTTCCCTCTAGTCTTTCACTGCTAAATTAGGGACGGCTAGCGCAGATAGCCCTCGCGTAGCTTTGCGCGAAATTCAAAACAAACAGTGGTCTTGGGGAAATATGACATATACTGTATATATATCTACATATACAAGTGATACTGAAGACATTTTCTAGCTTTACAGACACTGAATAATAAACAAGGTTATCAATCTTAACATTGCGCCAATAAGTTCCATATAATACAAACTTCTTCAGTGGATGAATGAACGTGTTATTGTGTATGTATCATTCGTAACTAATCGTTGTGGACTTTGTTGGCTAGTTTTAACTCTTTTATATTATGATTTTTTGTAAACACTTAAGTTTAAAAGGTATTGTACACGCGAGGGAAATTATATTAATTTATTTATGTATTTTATATAGACTTTTCTACATGTTACATGCATTGGCTCACTGACTGGTATGCTTTGTTTGTTTGATGTTAAGCACAAAGCTGCACAATGGGCTATCTGTGCTCTGCCCACCACAGGTATCGAAACCCGGTTTCTAGCGTTGTAAGTCCGCAGATATACCGCCGTGCCACTGGGGGGCACACTGGTATGCAGGTGCTGTTGTAAAACTCAGTTTACTTCCATGTTTATGTTTGTTTTGTTAAATTTCAAGCAAAGGTAACTGAACGCTATCTGTGCCAGTCATCTATAATTTTGAAGTGATAGACTAGAGAGAAGGCAGCTAGTCAACATCGCTCTCCGTCAACTTTTGGGTTATTCTTTACCAACGAACATTATAACTCCCTCATGGCTGAAAAAGACGAGTATGTTTGGTGACGGGTTTCGATCCTGCGACCCGCAGATTGTGAGTCGAGTGCCCTAACCACGAGGAGTGCCCTAACTAAGCCCCACTTTTGTGTATACAGTATTTCAATCACCACCTGCACGTCAAAATAAATAAAAGTACTTCTAAAAATGGTATAAGTTATATCACTGTGTTGCTTCTTACAAAACTAGTGTGCATAGGAGGAATTATACGAATTTATGAAAGTAAACATTTCGGGCACATAAAAATTCCACCATTCATTGTAGGTTAGGGGTTGACCGGTGATCAGCGTTGTGGACTGTGAATTCGCAGGTCCATGATCCGCGTCTCGTTGCCGTAAAATATGGTTAGAGTGCTCGACTCGCAATCTGAGGGTCACGGGTTCGAATCCCCGCCCCACCCAACATGCTCGCCCTTCCAGTCGTGGGGGCGTTATAATGTGATGGTCAATTCCCCTATTCATTGATAAAAGAGTAGCACTGCTAAATTAGGGACGGCTAGTGCAGACAGCACTCGTGTAGCTTTGGGCGAAATTGAAAACAAACCACAACCAACTATTCGATTAGAGTTGCCCAAGAGTTGACGGTGGATGGTGTTGATGGTCTTTCCCCTCTAGTCTAGTTCAAAATTAGGGACAACTTGTACAGCTTTGCGCGAATATCCAAAACCACCAGACTAAGCTACAACAACTTTTGAATGGTTAAAGTTTACGTTATGCATGATATACTTCCGTCCCCATTTTTTTTACCGTCTATATTATGGGGCAATCTTGTAATTGGCGTAATTTTTATTATTTTCAGTGAAGAGTTCGTGCGTTTTACAAGAAATGTTCGAACAGATTTAGGCGGAAGTTAATGCGTATTCAGCACGCTTATCAAAGTTAGGAATCAAAGCTATTTAAGATAATGGGAGGGTTATTCTGTAAGTAGTTCGACCTAAAAACTTCGAGACCTTGAAGAACATATCTATTCAAAGTTTGGGAATGAAAGACGGTGCTCATGGTTGGCATAGGATAAAAAATCCTCATTGTCAGCATATGATAAAAAAGCAACTATATGACACGATATAATAGTATTTTCGCACTATTAACATCCAACCTGGTTTTAAATACTGAGAAAACTTGTTACATTAAGCGGGGACAGAGAACAAAGAGAAAGACGATAGGCCTATATAATTGAAGAAAATGGAGACTCAAAAGATAGTATAATTTCTATAGATTTAAGAATTTTTCAAATAAGCACCAAGTAGAATAAATTGGAAGAAAACTAAATACCGTGAACAGTTCGAGAAAGGCCTGGCACCTTCTGGTGGTTAGAGCTCTCGATTCGCAATCTACGGGTCCCGAGTTCAAAACCCGTAACCGAAAGTGCTCGCCCTTTCAGCTATGGGGGACGTTATAATGTTACGATCAATCCCACTTTTCCATTGTAGCCTAAGAGTTGGCGGTGGGTAATGTTAACTAGTGACCTTTCCTCTAGTCTGTCACGTTAAAATTAGAGACGACTAGTGCAGATAGCCTTCGAATAGCTTTGTGCGAAATTCAAAAAGATACAACCAGTTCGAAACATATATTTCTAGAATCTACAATAATCTTAAAAATAAAATTTTAAGCTTCCAAGTTTTTGTCATACTATGTACAGCCACATTTTTTATAGTTTTTATCTTACTTGGCTTTTTTTATATAAATTATATTTTTCTGTTGCGATTAATGTATAGTGAACTTAATTAGCACGACCTGAACTACCATAGTGCCACCAGCGCCATTAACGTTGCTTTTTTTCTATAGATTTAGCCTTTATTATAAAAAAAAAGCTGTAGTCACCGCTGTAATTCTTACACAGCTCAGACAATGTAGTTATCTATAATAGACTGAAAAGCTTAGAGCTCGAAGTTTAGGAAAAATATTTAAATAGTCCTTTCCTTTTCTAAACCAGTATTTTCATATAAAACTTATAACAAGTAGTTAAACCGATATCATAATCAAACAAATATTACACTTGATTTCTAGCATTTTAATAGACGTAATTGCTAATATTTTTAATGACAACCATATGTCGAACACATACTTGTCGTGTTTTTATGGTGGGTTTCTTGTTTGTTTAGCTATACCTGTCGAATTCAGGTGCACTGATAGCCATAAGATAAGTTTAAAAGGATCCGTAAGAACGCAAGTTCAAGAAATGTTATACTGAGAATAAAGCGTATACAGATAGCAAAAGAAGCAAAAACAGAAGTGATAGAGTAAAACAAAACTTTATTCACAAATGTTAAATGAATATAATTAAATTGGCTGACCTTTGGCTGCTGGAATGAAGGACAAAATTAAGAGGAATTCAAAGTAACGTCTGCATAGGACAAGGATAAAGAGAATTTTCATTTTGTGCACAAAATTCAGAGAAAAAAAGTTAAACTGCTGAATACTAGAACCATAACTGCATACATGAACACCATCAAGTGATGCTTATAATGGAGAAAATCCTTAACTTATGCCAATTTGTATAAGTAGTTGTATCACCCCTTGAAATGAATTACATAGTGAACACAGACACAAAACCAAGTTGATATAAGCATTTAGATGTTAGTGTATATAACCTTCACCTTAGAAACAGGATTACAGCCTTCACGAGAATGTAGTAACTACATGAACTCCTGCACGAAAATTTTGAAAAATACCTGAATATTTTTGACTATAGCAATAGTCTGAACTAGGTATTGAAGGATTAATACTTGTTCTAACTATGACATTACATGTTTTTCGTACAACCTAAACCATTTTCTAACGCGATCTCAGTTGCATATTTTACCTTTATGAAGACCTTGTGTAGTTCATTGCCAATCCTTGAATTATTTGCCATTATTTTCTGCTGATATGTGTTTCGAAAGGCAATTTTTTATGTTATCATTCTCTCAATAGCAATAAATAGCTCTAGTTTTTGTTTTCCGAGTTCACTAACTTACCAGCAATGCTTACACGTTGATGGCCCAGACTCCAGCTATTTGTGTTAAGTTTCTTTAAATCCATATATTTGTTATATAGAAATATCCATAGTGTGCCGTGTTCCTATAAATACTATAACGTTTCACTGAACTAATTCAGAGGTATATTACCGTATTCTATCAGTTTCCATTGGGTAAACCCTTCGCTGTAATTTGATGAAGTTTGTGCGAGACTTATCCAAGTGTAATACCCCAAACTCTCTCTTTTCGGCAATTACAGACACAACGATGTACTAATTTATCGTTGATACAGTGTGTGTTTGTGCCATTCAGCTACGAAGTATATACTGTGTCTCCTAAGTATGGTCGCTTTGCCTACAAGTGTTAAAAGCGTGTAAATTAATAAACAGATTCAAGATTACCCTTGCCCCGGGTCGACTGTAGTCTAATGAACAGATTCAAGATTACCATTGCCTCGGGTCGATTGTAGTCTAATGAACAGATTCAAGACTACCATTGCCTCGGGTCGATTGTAATCTAATGGTTACTATGCTGGGATGTATATCGCAAAGCCCAAGGCTCGAGCTTACGAGGTACTGTTGAACGATCTCTTCGCCTTCAGCTATGAGATCGTTATAAAAGTGACAGTCGGTTCGGCTATTTGGTTAATGGTAACTGTTTAGGCAATGTGTGCTGCTAACAAGTTGTTCTCCCTCGGGTCAACATCTCAAAATTAGGGACGGCTATGTCAGCACCTTGGGTTCTCAGACCTGGTTGATGAACAGGTGTCGCATAGGAAGTACGTATCCCCCTTTTCCTGCATTTTCTTCATACCTGACATATACCTCCTGGTGTAAAGTATTGTACACATAAAATATAAAAATGAATGGATTAGATATATATGTGGAAACTTCGAAGATTTCAGCCAAACCAGTTATACCTATTGCCGCTTTAATTAATTATACACATCTTCATGTTAAAGCTTCTTTAATTCATTTATATGTGTGTGTGTGTGTGTGTGTTTTTCATTGTTAAATAAAATGGCATTCTTTCTACAAATGCTATTTCAAGAATGTGAAAAAAAATTACTGTTGACGCATGAGCAATAACTCGTTTCTGTTTGATGAACATCAAGCTGTAATTTAAATTTGTTTTAAATGATAACTAATTGTGTTTTAGCTAATAATCTGAATTATGTTACAACTGTTATTGTTGATTGATCAAAACTCTGATCTCTTTACTAGCATGTTGTATGGGTGTATAACGTGGCTATGTCTGTGAGAAGTTTAAGACTTTTAAGACTAGTAATATGTATATAAATATGTTCTCTACAAGATCTCGTTGCCAGTGCTAGCGTCTGTTGAACCCAATGAAATATAATTACATGAATATATTTTTAATACATGAACCAATGATAATATATTCGTTTTTTTCTATAATATTCACATTGTTAGAGAAACAATAGTTAGACGCAAGAGCACGCTAAATTCTGTTATATCCGTTTCTGGAGGATCTTGCTAACACCTCGTAAAATTGATAACGTTAAAATGTTAGCTCTTGTTTTTATAAAATAAAAAAGCATCAGTGTTTGTTTTTTACCGTTGAGCAAAAAGCAACACAATGGGCTATCTGTGCTGTGTCTACCACGGGTAACGAAACCCGGTTTATAGCGTTATAAGCCTACAAACTTACCTCTGAGGCACTGCTGGGGGGGGGGGGGTGGCAGCCTCAATGAACAAATTAGGAATGAAACCAATACCATCAGCAGCAGACCTTTGAAACGTTACGTTGTGGAATACCCGGGGGTCCAACCAGACCCCAGGACATAATTGCCATTACAGTAAGGCTCTGGATTCAAATTAAAAAAACCAGTTGCATTACAACTTTAATTAGGGTTAGCATGCAATGGGAACAACGTGAAATATAAGTATTCTAGTGGAAATATATTGACAAATTAAGAAGTTACAAAATTGCATTGTTCCTCAGTATACAAATAAGTAGCATTAAACCATTCCTTATACAAACAATGTATCAAAGAATGCCGAAGTTTTTTTATACTCCTATATTTAAGTCACTATTCACCAATATATGATGAAATTAACACAATACTGTAAAATTCAACTCAAAGAAAACTTAGAGTGTACGTTGTGGATCACCTTGGATCCTACCAGACCCCAACAAAAATGTATCCTTATAGTAGGCTATGGATTGAAAATCCAATAAGCAGGTTATTTACAACAATTATGAAACGAGGTTTTTATAAAATAGGGCATTATATGCAGTCATCACAGAGAACACTTGTTGAGGACTGAGATGTGCATACATACTTACCACAATGATGTTATAAGTAAACAGACAATATGATAATGTACTACTTTGATGGATTATCCTATATAACAGCCTGTATAGTGAAATATACGTTTAGAAATTTGTTTCGAACGCTATAGGGCGATCTGTATGTATAGTGATGGTCAATGATAGTATGGGGCCTGAGTCGGCAGCAGATAAATATTACATTATAGCTACCTACTCCCTCTACCTGTTTCGAAAGCAATAGTGTCATTTTGATCCAGGGTTTCTGCTTGGCAATTACATCAATTGATATAAATTTGTAATGATTATGTAAAAGATACACAACCGAGAAAGTTGTTGGTGTCCATATGGATCCCAGGTGTCCTGATGAGAGCCAACATTTTCTGTCGTTGTTTCTATCTTTAGCGGAAGCTGGTGGTCAAAATATTAACTAAATGTTAGATAAATATGTAAAATAAACAAGTTCAATGGGACTTACTATAATTCCTATCAAGGTATTCTCATATTAAATGAACTCTTTACTCCTATTGTTAACGTCCGCTTGGGAATGAGATAATTGTAGTTTCTTCCGCAATTTGATTCTCTTTGAATGTGTGTGTAGTAAGACTCAAATAATTTAAGTTAAAGAGTCTCATTGACCTAATCGCGAGTCAATGCAATTTTGTTTTCAAGATATTGCCACACGGGCTTTATTTAATGGCTTTTTACTGCTAGAAATCGACTTGCTTCTATGCGTTTCGAGACTAGTTTGTATAGGAAATAAACTGTGGGAAATATGTATTACGAAAAATGTATGAAGAGGCCAGATAAGAAACATTGTATTTGGGCGTAATAGATATCACTAAAACCTGTTTGACTACAATGCAGTTAAGTTTATGGTTGAACGAATACGACGTTCCTTTAATAGACAGTAACTCCCATTATTATTTTTTTCTGTTTCAGGCATATTTGTGTCATGTGCTTTCTTCTTTCGTCTATTGGCCTAACAGTTAGCTTTTCGGGCTACGGTCGAATGGACAAAGGCTCGAAACGTAATGCTGCTGTACACATTCTGCTTTTTTAGCTATGGAGGCGTTATAGAAGTAGCGGTAAAAACCCACTATTCGGCTCAAACAATAAACATTTTACTTTCAGTTATTATATGAAACTTAAAAAGCTGCTGCACTAAAAGAGCAACCTTTTCATAAGAACATGAGCATGGCCAGGTGGTTAGGGCGCTCGACTCGGATTCTGTGGGTCGCGAGTTCGAATCCCCGTCACACCAAACATGCTCGCCCTTTCAGCCGTGGGGGCGTTATAATGTGACGGTCAATCCCACTATTCGTTGGTAAAAGAGTAGCCCAAGAGTTGGCGGTGGGTGATAATGACTAACTGCCTTCCCTCTAGTCTTACACTGCTAAATGAGGAACGGCTAGCGCAGATAGCCCTCGTGTAGCTTTGCGCGAAATCCGTAACAAACAAACAAGAACATGAGTGTAGCTGTGCATTGCACTAGAAAGGTGTAAAAATTTAAAATATTACATACAGCTGTTCATTTATGACAGTACACCTACAAATATTTAACGAAGTGCAAAGTTGAAAAATAAGTACTCCATTAAGGTGCTGCACTTTCAAAAATGTATGCTCTTTTTTTCTAATTCATTACTAACCATGATAACGGCAGATATTCGACTGCTACAATCTTATAGTAAATATTTACTAGCTTTATACAATAGAATATTGTCGTGAAACACGACTTGGTTTAATTACTAGCTTTATACAATAGGATATTGTTGTAGAACACGATATGGTTTAATTACTAGTATTATACAACATGATATTGCCGTAGGACACGACTTGGTTTAATAACTAGTTTTATACAATGGAATATTGTTGTAGGACACGATATTGTTTAATTACTAGCTTTATACAATAGGTTATGGCCTTAGAACACGACCTACTTCAATTACTAGCTTTATACAATAGGATATTGTTGTAAAACACGATATGGTTTAATTACTAGTATTATACAACATGATATTGCCGTAGGACACGACTTGGTTTAATTATAGTTTTATACAATAGAATATTGCTGTAGGATACGACTTGCTTTAATTACTAGCTTTATATAATAGGATCTTGCCGTAGGAAACGATTTGGTTTAATTACTAACTTTATATAATAGGTTATGTCCTTAGAACACGACCTGCTTTAGTTACTATCTTTATACAATAGGTTATGGCCTTAGAACACGACCTACTTTAATTACTAGCTTTATACAATAGGTTATGGCCTTAGAACACGACCTACTTTAATTACTAGCTTAATACAATAGAATATTGCCGTAGGACGCGACTTGGTTTAATTACTAGCTTTATACAATAGGATCTTGCCGTAGGACGCGACTTGGTTTGTTTAATCAAAACATTTCTTATAACAACTAAGAGCCCATTTTGCATGATTAAAAATAACTTTGTGTAAAAGTGACCTTTCGATAATATAAGTGAAACTTTGGATAAGTAGACATTTCTGTATGTATAAATAGCAGCTTTGCATTTATATTGTGATAATGAAATAAATTATATCTTAAATTGTAATACATGTATTATTGTGTTAAGGAAATTGGGAAGAGAACGTGTAGAAAATAATGAAATTCACTGATGTGTAATGTGCTAGATATAAATCTACGTGTAGTATTGAAAGGATTTTTAGTGAATAAAGAAACGAAAGTTCCATTCTATTTTACTGAATGTATTATTGGTTTTTAGTTAATTCTGAGGCAATGCCTTTTGTTATTGTATAATGAAGCGACATTATTTTATGTTGTAGTGTTCTTATAAGATATTTTTTCCCTTTTGAAAAAAAACAACAGCTAATTACATAAAACTTAAAATATATATGTATATTTTGATATTGAGGAATAGATATATGCTTGAAATATAAGTTAAACATTTATTTATCTAAGGATTTAAAATGTTGCATATAACTCACAATTTTTGACAGAGAATGCTACTTCCGCTTTAAGACGGTTTTTAAAAAAACTATACGTGAAAATCACAACTTTTACTATAACAACTTCGGATTGCGTGTTGTGAGTAATGTTATCGTGTTATCACCTTTACATTTCGAAACAAAAAATAACTTAAAAGTTGTGTACAAACAAGCTTACCCCTGAAGTCAATCCATTCTTACAGTGCTGCTCGGCTTTATACTGTATTACTCTGACTAGTCGGCAGAGTATCACCCCATTGTCCAAGACGTGCATAAAATTTTCTGGAGTAACGTCTTCGTTACCTGTAAAATAAAAAAGCGCATGCGTTTTGATTAGAACAGCTGTACGTGTGATCTATGGAAAGTACAAGAGCTTGTTTTTCAACTGCAAATAGTTATTGTAGGCATAAACACTCATATCTTTTAAACGATTGTTTTATTGTTGTATCAGTGGAACGAGTGTTAGATTTAAATTTTTCGTGTGTCACTACCGAAGTGATGTAATGTCACAGTTGTTGTTCCAGTGCAGTTTTAGAAACAACTAAAAATGAAATATGAAAGAAAAATACGAACACAAGCGTTAGGCCTGCAGCATTAGGAAATGTTGTCGTTTATTTATTTCCAAAATGTATGTGATATATATCTCTGCAGTTTCAGACATCCAATTTTAAATTCACAGTCTGAGAGGGTGAAACTAGCATTTTAATAGTCGATATTACTAATCTTTTTGACACCAGATGTCTTTCAATTCGACACAAAGTTAATAAGTAAATATCTTAAATCAATATATTTTGTTCAAATTAAACATTTATTTTCTTATAGTATAGAGACTAAAATATCAAGCAAAGATCACGTGAAATTTATCTCTGTTGACTCTGCTTTACATGAAATTCACGGCTGTACAGAAAGTTTACAGAAATGATATTTCAACAGATCTTTACAGTGGGTTTTCTTTAGTGTGTGTACGTGATAAACAAGATGTTTCAGTATGTACGAGACATTGATCCTTTGTGAAAGTGAATGGATGTTATAACCTATATAGCATAAACGTAATTTTTGGATATTCGAACAGATTAAATTTAAAACGGTGTTTTTGAACGAATTTGACAGAAGCGATAATGGTGTTCAAACTAAGTACAGCTGAAAGATACAATTGACTGAATATTTATATTCTTATTTTATGGGTTAAGGAAAGCATATCAAACACTTAAATAACTTGAAATCCAGTGATAAAACATAATACTAATATATAGTTAGATTAATCTATAAAAATAGCTGTTGACAAACATAAAAAAATATAATAAAGCGGGAGAGAGAAAAACAATATCGTAGTGCATTAAGTTTCTATACTGTACATTCCGATGTTAATATTTTGTAAACATTTCTAACTTGTAAACAAATCACCTTTCAGGGACCAAAGTAAGGTTTTTAAGAGACTTGTTTTACTTATTGTAAATCTGACGTACAGAACTAACCTCTCTGACCATTATAATGTCAAAGACATTCACTGAAATGTAACCTGTCCAACTATGTGGGTTGTTAAATGAAACTTTAATTTTAGTAATAAATTTCAAAGTTGGGTACAAACTTATGATCTTAACTACTAATAAATATTTCAAAGCATTACCATTAGTCATGACAAGAGTCTACGTGATCATGAACAGTGTCAAGAATAGAATGAAAACAAAAAGTTAAACTTACTCAGAGTTTGGTTGATCCAATCCGCCAAAACTCGCTTCTGAGCATTCAAAAGTTCTTTTTCTTACTGTTTGAAATATTGTAGCACAGTACACTTACTTAACAACTAAAGTAAACGTTGCTATGGAAACCCAAGTAAATACAACAATCAAGAGAAATGAAAAGCTGTGTAAACTAGATTTGTAGAAACTTCTATAAACGTAAATAAAATCACGACCTATATATCCAGAATGTAACTTCATTAGCTCAAAAATCCGCTGTTACAGCTTCGTCAGGAGCTATCGATATTGAGCTAATAAATTTACATTCTGGAGAGGAAGGTCGTGATTTTATTTAAGTTCACAGAAATATCTGATAATAAACTCCAGTTTGCGTTAGACAAGGTTAAGAATAATAATAGATTTGTAGACACTTTTTTATGAATGTAGTGTATTCAATTATGGAACTGACTTACATATACACCCTGGCAACGTTTGCTTATCTGTATTCTTTCTGGTATTAAGATAATAACCACTGGGGTTTCCCATAGCGAATAATTGCTCAATTTTTTCAGGTCTAAGTGAAAACGAAACTTGAATAAAGCGGATAAAATACGCATTTCAATAGATGCTCTCCTTCGACATGCTAATCTATGACAGGTTATTTTAAAATATTTGCCTTTGTTCGCCAACTTTTAGCTGTAGTTCATAAGTCCATAGCAAAATCGTTTGAACAAAATGTTGAACTAACACGTAACAGCGTTCATACCAGAAAAAGAGGTGACAACAAGAAAAGCGTAACGCCATTGGTTTCAAAACGAAAAATTCTTAACTGCCTATTGGATAAATTTAGGTCACAGTCTGTGATTGGTAAATAGCAGTGAATATGTATATATATGTGTGTGTGTGTGTGCATATTGAACGTAGCTAAATGCATTATAAGATTTCGCTGTAATATAGTTTATATTTCATAAAATATTAGAGAGTAAGATTAAAATGTTAGGCAAAAACTTGAGAGTATTTTTTGGGAATACTTTCAGTAATATGACAGTCCAATTGAAAATGTGCTCACAGCTAAGGTCACAGTTCAATTCAGCCGGACTCATATGAAACATATATATATAATACAATCGTTTCCAGAATTTAGAACCACAGAGATGCCAAGGTTCAGGAAAATTAAACGGATGAATTTTACACTTGAAGGAGGCAGACCATGCACCAAGAACGACTGAAGGGAGGAAGAGGAGAGCAGGAGGGGGTCGTCAGGAGCTCTTTCGGAAAAATAAAATTGCTTTTTTATTGTTATCCAGTGCATCTTGGGACCTGGTTTTAAATTTGAAAAGTACATAATGCAATTTGTATGGTTCACTTTACATATTTAATAGTATGACTAAACTCTGACTACATTCATATTTATGAAACAGGAAAAATGTGATACATAGCTGAATAATGATATCATCGAAATAAATAACTAACAAGAAATTTAGGAATTATTAATTAATCACTCTGTTTATTATTTTTCAGTTAAAAGAAAAAAAAAAAGACCATTAAAATTTGTCTCCAATCTGGCTATCTAAGGGTCATTTTTCCGTAAATGGGTTCCCCAAATATTAATGGGGTGTCAGTCGGAATCACGAAAGGGAGATTCTGTAGTGAAAAATCATGGTAAAAAAGTCTATTTTGGTTCTAATTGTGAATGGGTCGAAGAAAAGACTCACTTCGCGTGAGAGCAGGAGGTGATGGTTAAATGAAGGTGACTTAGTATGTCTGAAAGTTCAAGAAAAGTCTCGTTTTTTTGTGACTGTTTGAGATTTAGCTTTCAGAAATAAAAAAGGGGTTAACTCTAAAGATTTCCAGCTATTTCCACTTTTCTGACAAGTACAAAACTCTTATGGATATGATAACTGTTTTACCGAATACCCTTAGCAATCATTATAGTTTTTACCAGGCAATAGGCCGATATAGATTTACATTGTATAGGCCATGTTGTTTAGTCTTCACACGCTTTATATCGCTGGTTGTATTCCAATCACGGTCCGGAAATAGTGTGTATCTCACGCAAAGTAGAGGACAATAACAAAAACCGGTTTCAGTCTACTGTTTATCTGGTGGGCTTTACCCAAAAAACTTAAAAATATTTGCGACTCGTATTCTTTTAATTCCCGAAAGCGAGCGTTCTTTCATTTAACGTGTTAAATAAAATATTCACATCGTGCTCATAGTCAAGATTCTATGAACAACTACTTTACAAAACGCTGTAGGCATGGATCATACAGCTCGTTTTTAAATATAATTTCAATTGGGCAAAACTTTAGACACCAAGTACTGACTACTCATAGTACAAAACAAATCTGTGAAGCACGGTTTTCCCTCAAATCGCTACTTTTATCTATACCTCATAGAGCTCGTTTTTAAATATAATTTCAATTGGGGCAAAACTTTAGATACCAAGTACTGACTATCCATAGTACAAAACAAATCTGTGAAGCACGGTTTTCCCTCAAATCGCTACTTTTATCTATACATCATAAAGCTCGTTTTTAAAAATAATTTCAATTGGG
>NW_013669389.1:57357-59558 GCF_000517525.1 Limulus polyphemus
TGTTTGTTTGTTTGTTTTGACTTTCGCGCAAAGCTACTCGAGGGCTATCTGCGCTAGCCGTCCCTAATTTAGCAGTGTAAGACTAGAGGGAAGGCAGCTAGTCATCACCACCCACCGCCACCAAGTACTGACTATCCATAGTACAAAACAAATCTATGAAGCACGGTTTTCCTCAAATCACTACTTTTATCTATACTTCAAACAGCTCGTTTTTAAATATAATTTCAATTGAGGTTTCTATTACGGTTTAATTCTGTATCACCACTAGGAGAGATAATACGTAATAGTTATTTTATGGCTCAGTCCAAGGGTTAATCTCAATGATATCGGATCACTGTTACGGGCATCTAAAGGTTAACTTCGACCAGACTTAGTAGATGGTGTGCTATCTGTTTCTTTCCTTTCTATTTTAATTTAGAAAAGGTGAATATTTCGTTTTAATGAAAGTGTGAAAAGCGTTTCACACATAAGCGCGTTTGGCTTATTTGGAATTATATGGCTATGAGACACAGCGACAGTTTTGTTTGTGCTACTTACATGTTGTTCAGAATCAGTTACCTTTGGTATTTCTAAACTCTTCCATAGAAGTTATCACTGGATAATTACTTTATTACAGATGTATGTGTTTTCTAGTAATATAGTCTACAAATAGACTTTGAAAGTGGTAGTTAGTTCTCTCAGTCTAGATTGGAGAGATTTTCTTTAACTTTCTGATGAGATAGAGCCCTCACCAGTTCCTAGAGAGTATTGCAGTGTATGTATTCTGCCTGCAAGTTGACTTGATACTTACAAACACATAAAGATTATTTTTACACTTTGTCTTACATCGTGTCTAGTCTCTTTTCTTCAACTCAGGCATGTTAGAAATTCATATTTATTCCACTACACACTTCCTGCCGTATCTTCCATTATTATGATGCTATCTTGCCTGTTGAGAAATCAGTGGACCTG
The DNA here is from genome assembly GCF_000517525.1 of Limulus polyphemus. Lineage (NCBI taxonomy): Eukaryota > Metazoa > Arthropoda > Merostomata > Xiphosura > Limulidae > Limulus > Limulus polyphemus. Next base: position 58,309 of record NW_013669389.1, read on the forward strand.
ACAATATCATAAGGGTAGTTCTCTTATGGTTGAGACCAAAGTTAACTGTGTGTGGGTTCTCTTCCCAGAGGTAGTATATAAGAGATAGATATTGAACTTATTCCTGGATGATGCCAGTTTGATCATGTTGAGGTAGTCAAGCCAATAAATGTTTTCAGAGCGAATTTATACTTATTGACATATGCAACTTTGCATATTATTTATAATGCAGATTTTTGTTTTACAGGTACGTTCAGGAAATGGCGTTTATGAATAATTAAACTACTACATATAAAATATGTATCCGACTTGGACTCATCTCACAACACCGAGACTGGGACTGTGTCAGGCCTCTTGAGTGAGAGAGGAAGAATGTGGTAGCCAGGTTGTTTGGATATTTTACAGGTGTATACTAGCGGTAGGTAGAAGTTAACCCTTTAACTTAGTTAGTAGAGTCCATGCTTGGTGTGCGAGGTGTAGTCTTGGAAGATTCAAAACGTTGGCTTATTACAATGCCAAACTGGCTTTTTGAAGATATAAATTTGAGAAAAAACATTATAGTAAGAATATTAGTGATTTTTTTTCTCAACTGAACTTACAAGAATCGAACTAATCTTTCTTAGTTGTAAATCATTGCATCTGGGATACTTCCAACCTATTAAAGGCGCTTTGAAAGATAATTGTAAGACATTGATTTTTTTATATGCCAGTGTTATGCCTGGATAGGCTAGGAACTGTGATTCAATATCACATTAAGATTTCTAATATTTCGTAACGTTTCTTTTTTTAACTGGCACTTTGCTTTAACTGGATTTTCAGCATGTGTTTATGAAGCTAAAGCTACGTCATAATTGAAGTGTCATTTTTTAAAGTTCTGTTTGCATAAAAAGTATATCCTTTTCATCTTCGATGACGAAAAACCCACTTTGAGACTAATATTTCTTGGAGACGGCTTGGACAAAACTAGCCATTAAATAAAATATTCACGTCAACGTCAAATTCTCTCAAAAACCTGGCCATAAATTAAAATCGTTACTAAGCAAAAATTATTTAGAATTACACAATACCAACGTCATTTACAAAATAACATGCAATAACTGCCCAGAATTATACATCGGAGAAACAGGAAGAAAATTGGAAACCAGATTTACAGAACACAATAAAAAACCCGTCCCATGGTTTCCACCATTGCAACTAAAAAAACCCACAGTATATCTATTAAAAAACACAGTAATTTTAAACAAAGAACCAAACATAAACAAATAGAAAAA
>NW_013669389.1:59877-63441 GCF_000517525.1 Limulus polyphemus
CTGGGGTGCCAAGATATCTGTTCTAAGCCTTGTAACAGTATCCGGTCATGTGACTTCTTTGTTCCGTACTGTATATATATATATATATATATATATCTGTGTCAGTGTAAACTACTTGTACCTGATGATGACAAAACCTTGTCGAAATGCTGTACATTCGCTGTTATGTTAAACTTATATTAAAGTTTTTCTTCATTACCCATTCAAGCATTATTATACTTTTAATCTGTGAAGTAAATGAACCCCCTAAATACGACCAATTAGTTGATATACTCTGTAACAATTGACCTATTAATCACCTTTTCTGAACACGAATTATTAAGGTACACCACCTGCACATAAAACCCTGAATTAAGGAATATTCAACCAATGTTATGCAAATTAGAAATAATTGGACATAAGGTTATAAAAAGATAGGATAACATGTTTTTTGATGTACGAATATTATTTAATATATTTGTTTGTTTCAAACAATTTTCCCAAATGCAAGGATTTATTACTTTAACTTCATTAAGGTCTTTCGTACTTTTTAGGCCGTATGATTTTTTGTCGTTTCCCCTTTGTTTCATTGTACTACATAAATCGTACCCATTTCTTCCGAAAAAAAAAAATGTTTGAAACAGCTCTTAAAAATTATTTCTGTGTTTTACATTGATTTCGGGCAGGTATTAGCGTATGCTAGAGCTCTGAATTTAAAAACTAGCAAGCTGGGTTCGAACCCGTGTGATAAAACAAAATATTTACAGCAATTTAATTTTTTTTTAGTTATAAGAGTGATAGTCAACTCTTTAGGGTTAATGGTGTGTGGTAGGATGCTACTGACTGGCTGCCGCCTTTCTTCTTATCAGTAGTACAAAATTAGGGACGGCGGCGGGTAGTTTTAGTAACTTTACCACAAATACAAATTTGTTAATTTCATGTATAAATGAATTTATACAATTTGGTGATTAGCTTCTCTCTCTTCTTAATTGAAAAATAGATCATATTTTTCATTTAAATAAATAATTAATGTTTATTTACAAAAATTACCTGGTTTGTTTGTAATTTATTTTTTAACAAAGGTATTGGGTGGCCATCATGAGTACATAATTAACATAGTTCAGCAGGCCTAAACCGGAACCAAACTTACAATTTAATGGCTAATTTGGGACTAAAGAAGAGATACAATTATTATATTTTCATTAGTACATATTGTACTTTCGTAAAATATTGGAGTGGTTTTGTTTATGTACACATACATTTATTATATTTTGAATTTCATTAAGAGATGAAAGTATTTTCAATAAAAATCAATGAAACTGATGGAAACATCTAGGTTGTTCTGAAATTTGTTTCTCGCTTATCCAGTTATATTTGCACAAAATAATTAAGAAATTTCCTGAAAGTTATCGTAAACTGTCAGCATTGTGTAGAATAATAAATAAGGTAAAATAATACATATGTAAAGTTATGACTGTAAACAAAAGTCTATTTGTTGTTAAGAGCATGTATATATCCATGTGTGTGTGTATTAAAAAATGAATTAAAATCATCTGAGTAAAAAAAGAGACTATCTGTCAGTAATGTGTTGTTCAGTGTGGTAAATAACATTTTTCTACAAGTAGCAAATAGATTCAACATATCACATAGTTCGTATCAGTTGTTAACCTGACAGATCCAATGAAAACCCGACAGACAACAATACTCTGACAAGAAAGTGTGCAAATGCAACATATTCACAGCCTTGGTGGTAATCCAGCAAGCTCGTCAAACATGCCACACCCAAATACGGTGTTATTTGTGTTCACACATCACTATGCCATTCTTTATATTAAAATGACTCCGGAAACATGCAAACTGCCAAACTCTGGCATACAAGTATTTTTCCTTATATATATTTATGAAAAGGTGAATTACACAGTGCGGCTAGCAACGACCTTGGTTTCAAATTAGTCACGAGGAAACAGGATACACAACAATTGAATAAAATATTACTATAAAAACAACAACATATATTTCTATAAATAGTCTTATCACAAATCCTCAACCAGAGAGAGAGAGAGAGCAAATAAAAAAATAAAACATTGGCTCTCGAAACGTTAGTAATGACAGCTAATAACATTTTACTACACTCACATAAAGATGCTGACCAGTGATATATATTCTTTGATTTATCTGTCGTTAGAGGTTAAGTTATACATTCTAAATCCACGTACATTGTATTGAGATACGGTATAATATTCTCTCCAATGAACTGTGTACGTATATATACATGATAGACGACAGCCTCATGAAATTCGAAACTTGGTATATGCATAACATTTTTGTTGGATATCACCGAACACTGACTACAGTAAATTTTCAGATTCAATTATTTATGAAAGTTACAATCAAACACACTATCAGGGAGTTATTATTAAAACGCTGCTTTTTCTTTTGACAGGTTTTTAAACCATGTTTTGATTTTTCATTTGTTACAATCATGTCACATCTTGCTATTTAAGAAATTAATTCAGTGTTTCACTTAATCCTTACTTAATCATACAATTTATGGTTGAGTCTCACAAACCACAAAGTAATATTTAGAGAAAAACAAACAAACAGAATAAAAATTATAATTTGTTACAAAAATAAATTCTCGAATTCAGTAGCTTTCACCAAGTATGAGAATATTTTACAGAGATTGAGCACTTTATACATAAATGGTTGTGAAATCTCAAACGCAAAAGTCTCCACCGTAAGGTTGTCATGTTTAAAGCTCACCACTCCTCCCTGAAGATATCCACAAAAAAGATAATGGTTTCCCAGTGTTCATTTCAAAAGATCGATCGAACAAAAATAGGCATTGCATCCGACGACTTGACCGGTAGGTTTTCATACGGAATAGCACGCAGTCTTCAGCTGCTTGAACAGGTGTGAATGGAAGCCTTATCTTGATGACACATACCTTGTTGGCTTTTGCTATTGTTACATATCTTTCTTAAAAGCGATAACGTTGTTTCACCGCGCCTTCATATCAGCTAGGGGTATCCCATGGCTTGCCGATTTGCATATTCCAAATCGTTTTAAGATAACATATCCAACCTCCTGTATATATATCGATATATATGTTTTGATGTGCGTGGCTTTTAGTGAGTTAGTTATATTGAAATTTAGTCCAGAGCAGCTTGTTTGTAAAATGTGTTTGTTTCAAAGGATATTCACGCTGCTTTAGAATACCTAAGAAACCTACACTTTGTTTAGTGACAATGAAGTTTTTTCTGGATGGAAACTCTTGACCTCTGCTCTTCTTCTCCTTAGAACCTACTGTTATTAGAAAGAAAAGAAAAAGTGGGAATCCTCAATAGCCGCAGAACTGGAAGTTCTTTTACGCAAGATTAGAGTAAATTAATCTTTCAGACCTTTGTTTCCCTTTTTATTATCCACATTTTTGTGTCCCAGCAATACCAAGCGTGGGTCGCGTGTATAGCCGATTCGATTTAATTATTTATCAGGATTTCCACAAACCTACCCTCAAATTGAAATTATTTTAGGCAAGATTAAAATAAATTAATTTATGAGACCTTGGGTATGGTCAAATACACC
>NW_013669389.1:64281-71242 GCF_000517525.1 Limulus polyphemus
CCGGTAAGGAAGGTGCCTGTAATATTAAGCGAAGCTGTTTTATAACTTGTTCATACATTTACTAATTTTATATATCAGTGTTATGAGCTTGTAAAAGCTATTCATTGTAGTTATGTTTAAATTTAAAATTTCACCGACTTCAGGAATTTCGTGTTAATTTATTCAAATAATTAATCGGCAGAGTCTGTACGATACCTCAGTGAAAAGCGTCGAACAGATAGAGTACCTTGTATTCGAGACAAACATGTTTGTAATGTGAATAAAAACATTCCGCAGCGAGAATAATCATTCTCTCATGAAGCTCCTTTAACATTTCTTCCATAAGTTTTAAGCCTGTTTGTCTGCGAATCTTTCGCATTCCAAGTTTCTCACTCTTGGAGTCGTCACTGCAACACGTTGTGACAGGCAATATTTCATATTATCAGGCGTGTCCCCTTTTGTTTCTTTTAAGTCTATGATACAGGCTTGGGGCAGGCAATATAAGAATTGAGCATCAATCTCAAACAGATTGTGAACAGCTTTTCTAAATTGTTGTACTTAAAAGTTGCTGCATGAAGTCTAAAAAAACGAAAATAAGTTTAACAACTCCAGTTCTATTACGCTTACAAAAACTTCGACCGTGACAACAGTTGAGAAAGTACGTGGGATGTTTCTATTATATGGGCACATGTCTTACGCTACCAATAGCTTCATGACATAATTTGGATATTAAAATACATTTTACATAGCCACTAATGTTAATAGCACAGGAAAGAATTACATGTAGCAATATATGTATATATAACTATTCAATCACAACTGAGTTTAATTCATCTTATTTATGTCTGTCAACATTCTACTACACTGTGTGCCTGTGCTATATTATGTAGGTATGATGCAAATGCCAAACCTACTGTCTTGTTTGCATTGTTTTTAAAGGATTGATATTAGCCAGCCATACATTTACTTCCTTACTTGTTTGTTTGTTTGTATGTTTTTGAATTTTGCGCAAAGCTACACGAGGACTATCTGCGCTAGCCATCCCTAATTTAGCAGTGTAAGACTAGAGGGAAGGCAGCTAGTCATCACCACCCACTGCCAACTCTTGGGCTACTCTTTTACCAACGAATAGTGGGATTGACTGTAACATAATAACTCCCCCATGGCTGAAAGGGCGAGCATGTTTGGTGGGGTTGGGATTCGAACCCGCAACCCTCAGATACTTCCTTACTCATAGGAATCACATTACAGAGGTGCAAGGAAAGTTATAAAAACATGTACAGTTTGCCAATAATAATTTATTGCTTACAGAGATGCAAGGATAATTATAAAAAACATGTACAGTTTGCCAATAATAATTTATTGCTTACAGAGATGCAAGGATAATTATAAAAAACATGTACAGTTTGCCAATAATAATTTATTTTTTTTACATTCCAAAATCACATCTTGTCCTATGATTGATGATCATATACTTATTTTGGTAGTAGCTTTACTGGAAATGCAACCTGAACAAATCTATTGACAAAAGCATTTTGATGAAACCAATTTAATCATCTTTTCAACCGTTCTTACTTAAATTATATCAACATAGCAATTTCTCATTGAGTGCTGGGTACTGACCACTCTCCCATTCACCATACTTATAAAACAAAACACAGGTTACAAGTTTATTTTTAGGGTACTTGTGATGTTTTGCTGCCCTCTACAGTCAGAAATCATTAAGAGAGGCAATTTTGATTTAACCTTAATAACTTCTGACTTTCATATTATCATTTTTAAATATTACAATCACATAAATACATACATATATTTATTCACATACAAGATTTAAATTCTTAGCCCACAACCACTTAATAACAATGCAAAGACAGAGATTTTTGAAGTATAATGTATTTGTTACAAATTTTGATATTAACACTCACAATATGAACAATAAATAAACATTTTTGATGGAATGTCTGTAAAAGAAAACTAAGTATTTTTTTCACAAAACAAAAAAATTTAAAATATTACTAGCATGAAGATGATTCCTTTTCTTTCTACCTTTCGGAGAAAAGTTTGAAGGTATAAATTAAAATATTTTCTTAAACTCCTAATAGTTACATTTTCTTAAGAATTTAGATCACTCTGAAATATGTAATTTGTTTTATAACACACAAAAATTTAAAGTGTTTTATAGAAATTTATTACTTACTAAATGAAAAACAATTTAAATAAGTAAAAAGTATATTACATGTTATGTTCAGATACAATATTGAAAAGTATGAACCAAATTTTACACAATTGGATTCTTTGTGAAATGTGCAATTGTTGATAAATATAAAACTTCATAACTGACGCACACTTACAATTTTTCTTGAACTCACTATAGTCTTTTCTCTGATTGAAAAGTATCATAATTAATACATCTGTTTAGTTCCATAGTGAAAGTGCTATTAAAGAGATAACAGAAAGAGGCACAAATAATATAATTTTATAATCATATGTCCTCATTCTTACAGTATGATCGTACAAGTATTAACTGAACAGAGCAATGACTACAAAAACATCAACTCTGACAACAAATCTCTATTGATTTTTTTCTGATTGAAATACCATAATTAACATCTTTGTTTACTCTTACAGATAATGCCATTACAGAAATAAAAGAACAAGGCAGAAATATTACTCTTTAAGAATGATAAATCCTTATTCATAATATATTTTCTTACAATAAAAGATCTTAATAGACAACTAAGAATAGCTAAAACTAAAAAATGTACACGAAATTCCTTCTGTGAATATAACAGATAATTTAAAAGACATAATCAGCACGTAGAATATACTGAATACAGTGCAGTTTGTGATAGCCAATATGCTTGGTGTAATAGTGAGGCAAGCTATCTCCATGCACTTGCATGAACTAAACTTTACAGCTTGTAAGTTTTTTGTAATGCAGTTGATACCCTTATGTGCAGTTTAAAATGAATCTTGATACATACCAGTGTAATTCATGTTTTCAGATGTAACATTCCACAAGTATCTTTAACACTTGTACAATATAGCTACAGTCACTACCCAAGGTTGTACAGGGTAAATATCATGATACAGAATTAAAAATTCTAATCATCCCATTAATTTTTTTTTCCACAAAACATTGTTATTTGAATTAATAGGAACTTCACAAATTACTTCAGAATAATTCTTATTTTTCTTTTCCAAACTTTCTTTGATTGTAAATTAATGTGGGAAAAAAACCTTTCATGTGAGCACTTTTTAAACCAAATATACAAATTAATAAACAACTTGTTTTTCCCTCGTGAAACTCTGCTAATATTCAAGTTCTTTAACGACAATTTCAGACTTTTCAATATATTTACATGTACTCATATATTTATTAAATCTAAGAAAATTCTTACACAACAAATACAACCTTTTTTTAACATCTTAGTCTGGTGATCATTTATACTCTAACTGAAAGGGGGGAAAAAGCCATAATTAATGTAAAGAATGAAAAATAAGAGAACAGTAAGAGAACATAATGTAAATACACAGTATAAAGATATCTTAATTAGCTAAATGTGACTCTTATATGTAAACAATATATTGAAATAATACACCTATTATCTTAAAGTAAAACCTTCAGTTGAGCATGGTGTGACGATCATAAATGTGTCGTCGCTGTTCTTGAACTTGTCGTTTCCACTTATCTTGCTGTTGACCAACTCTGTTAAAGACTGTTGAAGTAGAAGGCTGTGGTTGAACTACTGGAGGAACTGGCTCCTCCTGAGAAATAAAATTATGATATTCAGTACAATCTATTCGATATTTATTAGTTAAGATGGTTTTACATCAGTATGAAATTTATCTCACAATACTTTTAAATTACTAAGTAATTCTATTAATCCCTTCCAACCAGGTGGCAGTATAGTGGCAATTTTTTTATATCTGCATTCATAAAAATCTATGTGGTGACATTTATGAAACAGACACTTCAAACATGAAGCATGTACCCATTGAATGTTTTGAATGAAAATCTGATTTCTTTTTATATTGAAAGTGTGTAATGTAATAAGTAGCATTCATTATTATTTCTCTTTTGTTTTAATATTACTCCATAAAATAAGTAATTGTCCTTTAAAGAGAAGTTTGTATTCAACAATTAGCCCATTTTGACACATTTGTACAGCTTTTGTTTTTTTCCCTAATGAACACACCGAGTGCCACGATAAGGCACTGATGGGTCCCAGGCAAAGTATAAATTTGTGGACCCCCCCCCTTACCCTTGCTTTTAAGAAAATAAAAAATGAAAAATATTTAAAAATCTGGTTTTTTATTATTATTTTATTGTTTATTATTACACTTGCAACTTTTTCTGGCTTTTAGTCTTGCAAACTCATCAATGGTATTGGTAAAGTTGATCAGTTCTCAGTTGAAATTAACATCAAAGCACTGTTCTTACTTTGTAGACTGTAATTCTGACTTTATGCACTTAGATTTTGAGAAGGAACATTCTCCCTCATCCATGGACACATATAATATTGGATACATGTGAAGGGCTATGTCTACATTTGGACAGACCAAGACTAAGTTTCTTTTGCATGACAATTTGATGCAGTATGCACTATTTGGGATTTCTACGATCTCCTTCTTGTAACTGCAACTGCTGCTGGTGACGATAAGGCCTGGGCAACTGTCTCTTTTGCTCATTGGATAAAATGGTTCTGAACACCCCCACTTGTGAATAGCATTAAATACAATTACAGGCCTAAAAACATCATGCACCAGTCCAATTGTTGAAAAAAACATTTGCAATAAAAGTTTTTATGAATCATTTAAGAGATGGTATTTATCTCACTATATTTTCTTATAAAAGTTATCTTTTTGTTCCTTTTAGAAACTATGTATAGCTGTTTCAAAAACGTTCCCATCAATCTCTAAATTCAGGCCAGGACAAAGTCCAGTGTAAAATATTATTACTTTCAAACAACAAGTAGGAGTTTTTTTATAAAGTGAAGAGCAACTTTCAAGGTAATTACTTCAATAAAATACATACACAAACAGGGTAACCAATAAAAGTATTTCATTACCTTTATGTAGTAATAAAAAAAACAACCTATGATATGAATATAAATAAGAAATAACTTGTGTGTGTGCATGGGAAGCTTTATAAACTTCATTAAATTAAGCAAAAATGAAGTAGGGAGGCATGAATGACATTACCACATGCATAAGGGAAGGGTAGATGAAGATATCATAATGCAATGCAAAGGGAAAGGTATTTGGGTAATGAATCTGTTATCCCTCACAGCAACATCTCAGACATGTTTATGTGTTATGATTTTGTGTGTGAATTTCTTCATTTGTTTATAAACACCAAGAGTACCGATACCATCCCCCTGTTGAGTACTTGCCCCCAATACTCAAGTTTTGAAAGCATCACTAGATCTGGTATCTTTTACTAGATAAGTCAATCAGTTTGCCATTTTAGATCACATCATTTGGCTCAAAATGTCTTTAATACTAGAGGGACTTTGTAGGTATCACATGTTGTGGAATAAGTTTAACTCAACAGTCACTGAGATGCCCCAAATGACCATCAGATTCATTCAGAATTCTATGTACCTAACTTCTTACTTGAGTAGTCTAGGAAAGTTACTCAGCTGTTTAATTACTTCAAACACACAGCATTGCCTTCACATTTTATGAACATTCAAATACAAAATACACAACCAAAAAATGATCCATATGTGAAGGTTTTGCTCTTGTAATTGAATTATTTGAAGACGTTTGCAATGTAATAATTGAAATTATACAAATCTATAGTCTATATAAGGAAAAAGGGAATTCTATAGCAAACAGATTTTATGAAAGAAAATAGTCCCTGATTTCTCATGACATGTTTCTGATTTTGTTAGATTTAGAAGTTTGGAAATTGTAAAACAAAAACTGCAGATACTTGGATTTCAGTTTTTTTACACTTCAACTTCAAAAATTAATTTATTTTCAAACTACTTAAACCAGAAATAAGCAACAAACATATATGGAAAACACAGATTTGCAGCTGTGTTGTATGTTGACAAGTTTTACTTAGATAAGCAGAAAGTTTAAATATTTCTACACCCCAAATAAAATTCACAGTTGGGAGGGAGGGAATCAAACTTAAGGTTAGCAGTTTTAATATTTAAATATTTTTTTTCTTAGAGTGTTGTTGATTTTTAATTGTGTATATTTACAGTACCATGAAGAACTATAATAAAAGTACAACACTAAGATATATGTAATATATAAGTGTATACAAAGAGTTTCCTTCACTGTATGACTTTAGATTAAAAATCGAGAAAAGAAGCTTTTTTTCAGGTATAACATCCCTAACACTTTGGAGCCTAAAGTCAATTTATATTTCAAGGTTTTATTTAAGTAGATCATTATGTTACAACTTGCCAATCAAGATTTACTTTGATTTTCTGAGAAATGAATGATAAAAATGTTAATATTTTGTAACTGATTTAATTATGTCATCAAAAACGTGTGTGTGTGTGTGGTTACAGAGTATGGGTGAAAGGGATCTCCCTGGCTCTGCTTTTTTCATCTCTGGGACTGCACTTTCAATTATCATTTCAGGCAGGATGAATTTATTCCCCTGAATTAACATTCCCTATAAAAAAAATATGTACAATGTCTGTATTGTACATTGTTATTTCAGTTCTTGAAGTTATGCTGCATAATGGAGCAAGTACTTGTCATTAGTTGCTCTGCAAGCTATATTTAGTTGCTGTCTAGCATACGTAGTACTTAAATATGTATTTTGTTTAGAAGTTGATTTGGTATAAATAAGTAACTTACTGTTCATATTGTGTAGTACAGATGTGTCATGGCTAACCAATACGTTTTCTTGTTTGGGGTATTTTATCCCCCCCCCACCCTGTGTATTTCTTACAAATTAAGTCGACCCTACCGTTATATATATATATATATATATTAATTAATTAATTAATTA
>NW_013669389.1:71263-72808 GCF_000517525.1 Limulus polyphemus
TATATATATATATATATATATATGTATATTGATAACAGTTGATTGAAATTATGATTAAATGTACAGTAGGCAACTGCAACACATTCTGTTGACACAAAATGTGTTCAAGAATTTTATTTTTATGTTTATCCTATTGAGTATTCAAACAACATACATAATGAAACTGGCTAACTGGCTACTTCATTATTTCCAATTACAATTATGATATGTTTTAAACATTCAACAGTTACTTCATTAGGGTTTTCTTATGGCTAAGCTTTCTCTAAAAATTCTTGTCAGTCGATGATGAAGAACTAATAAAAAAAAGAAGCATTGTGTATTCTAGATCATCAAGTCATTCGTAGTTGGGTATTACATCTTCTGCAATTTCATTAACATACACCTTACTCTGTGTTGAAGTTACAATGTGGTTGTACACATATGACAAAACTGATACACACTCCAGCATGAATGGTAAGTTAACTTGTTAGGATGTACAGATGGGTTAATGTTATGTAAATCTGACTATTTTATTTCATTGTTTTCAAACATTAATCTACATTTAGTACATTTTTCTCATATAGAAGCAGACAAATCCACTTCTTTATAAACAAAACACTGCTTGCTACGTATCCTTTGTAACAGGTAACACATGATTTGTCCTGCTAGCTGTAATGTTGTAATGTCAACAGAATACTGATGCATTAAAATAATTCATAATCAAATGATGTAACTTTTTTTACACCATAAACTAAAAATACCTTAAGAAAACTGCTGATAATTTTTATGAAATACTTTCTTTGAAAATGCAGCAATAATCTATCAACATCAGACCTAACTGATCAGATCACAATAGTGCCTTACCATCTATTTTTACTTAAAATCATAACTTTCAACAACACTTAGTATACTGGGATTTTTACCATGGTAACTTCATCCTGATGTTCTTCATATGCAGTTCTCTTTCTGTTTAGTAGTGGATCGAGACACATCAAGAACAACATGTAAACGACTAACACAGAAATAGCCCAGATAATGATAATCACAACCACCTAACAAAAAAAAGAGCAAAAAAAAGCACTGTTTTAATTGAGCTTTCTTTTTTGATTGCTTTCAATTTTATTAAGCACTAATATTAATTCAAATCAACTTATGAAGAGCATTTCATTGCTTAGAATGTTAAATATAAAATAAATCTATAAACTGATATGCTATGATTAACTAGGTTCCCGTACACAATGACAATTTTATGTAGTAATTGGAGAATAATTTACAGTGTTAGTGTAAAAATGGCAATTTTATTGTTAATGTTTGACAAATTATCACATTATAATGTCTTTAAGCAAAATGAGCATGACTAAAACTAATACTTTTAGTTTTATTATGAAAAAGTAAAATAAATTTGAAACTTTAGGACATATAGCAGGAGCTCTCCATTTAGCGTCACCATAATAATCTATTAAAAAAGCCAAGTTGCTTGATAGGTTTCTACTCATAAATTCTGTTTGTACAGTTAGAATTATTTTATTATTGTTTATATATATATATATTCGGATGTTGGTGTAC
>NW_013669389.1:73727-74727 GCF_000517525.1 Limulus polyphemus
CAATTGCATGTGTTGTTGTTATTAAGCACAAGGCTACACATAGGGCTATCCATGCCTTACCCATCATTGGTATCGAAACGCGGTGCCATTGGGGGGCATGATAATTGCAATTTACATTAACTGGAAAAACAGTTGCAAGCCATCAGTAAAAAATTTATAAAGGGTTTGGAGAAAAGGATCTTCCCATATGTATTAGTAAGGAGGGAAAATCTGTTCAAATATTGTATAGCCTAATAAGATTGGTCTAACCAGACTGGTCTGATGAAAGTATTCTGTAGCTAGGTAATAATTAACATACACAAAAAAAATATAGTATAACAATACATGTATTTTAACGTATGTTATTAGTACAAATTAAACACTATTTATTACTTTTTTTTTTAAATCTGTGTTTATTACATAACTTGGCACATCTATATATCTATATAAGTATCACAAAATAAAACCAACTGCTTCTCATTCTGGCTTTGATACATATAATCATGAACTAATGGGATTTCTAATTTAGTTGTTAGAACTATTAATTAGAAATGATTATACTATCAAAGACAGTTTTGAGTTTTCTCAAGATATAGAAAAGTTTAATCTATATAGCTATTCAAGAACAATTTAACACAAGTGCCACATCTTACATGACACACAAGGCAACCAATAATAGATCTTCAAGCTTTTTAACAAAGAAGTTATTTTGTTAAAGAGTAATTTTTGACATGGATTTCCTAAGATAATACAATGTTAATGCTGAGATAGTCATTTGTGGGAAAAAACTTTCTTGGTGACAAAAAAAAACAATAAATATTTTGGTGAAAACTTTTGCCACAAATTTTAAAAAGATAATCTGAACATTATCTACTTGGTGAATCACTAAAGTTGAGATAAACATCGAGTCATTATTTTTTTAACTTAAGCAGCAGTCAATCTACTTTCATCTCATGTAAACCAAATGTTTCACTATCACTCATAATGATAATGTTTCTATTTACAATATATCATGATTTAA
>NW_013669389.1:74737-75878 GCF_000517525.1 Limulus polyphemus
TCCACTGTGAAGATTAAACCTTGAATTCTTGAATTATGAGCCATTGATCTTACCACTGAGCCATTTTATTTTAATAATCACATGCAAAATGTAATCAAATTAAGTACTTAGACCTAAACAGGCAATCACACAGAACAGCCATACTGAAAAAGAGAAGGAAGGGTTTGAAAAATTGGAAGAAAATATACGTATCCATTTTGACAGATAATCTGATTTTCAGAAGTATTATCCCAATTAATGGGTATTAGAATTTGCCAAAGGATGGGATGGCATTATGTGGTAAGTTGGTATCATCTTTTATTACTAGCAATGATGTTGCTCATCTCATTCCCAATACAGTCCTTTAAAAATCAACAAAGCAAAGCAACAAATACCATTAACCCATAAAATACTCAATTATTACCACTGCAGGGTGTACAGGGTGGAAACTATCACATTGGAAATAACGGGTCCAATTGAATAAACAGGAAAAATAATGCAATGTTTAATTCTCCAATAATCATGATTCATAAGAAATGTCTTATTCACCTCAGCTGAGAATATGAAGAAGCATAAAAAGTGGCTACATACTTTATGTGAATTCTTCCCACTCGGTCAATGCTTAGCCATGAGAGTGGAAACCAACATGGTGCAAGAAAAGATGTTTGAATCAATAAAACATATTCCAATAGGTGGAAAAACAATTCCAAAATATACTTAACGATAAAGAAACCAGGAAATATCAGAAAAAATTACAGAAGACAGATGAAGATCTTTAAAGCCTAATTCAGTACAAATCTAAACAAACCAAATGTGAGAAAAAAGAAGAACACGAGAAAATACACCTTGGGTACATCATTGGTGATAAGAAATTTAAAGCAAGAAATATAACTTGTGTATAGCGTACCTTCCAGCAGAAACTATATTATTACAATCACTACAGGAAATGGATAATACACAAGTGCTGATGAAATGATGAGCAAATAAAACAAAACATATTTAAGCGTCCATATCTCGATGTTAGATATCTTCTAAAAGGAAGTGGGTGACAATTGCATGTGTTGTTGTTATTAAGCACAAGGCTACACATAGGGCTATCCATGCCTTACCCATCATTGGTATCGAAACGCGGTGCCATTGGGGGGCATGATAATTGCAACTT
>NW_013669389.1:76746-80461 GCF_000517525.1 Limulus polyphemus
ATCGAGTCATTATTTTTTTAATTAAGCAGCAGTCAATCTACTTTCAACTCATGTAAACCAAATGTTTCACTATCACTCATAATGATAATGTTTCTATTTAAAATATATCATGATTTAATTAAAAATAATTAAGTACATTATTTGAATACAAGAAACATAACAAATATAAAAATAAATTTCAATAAATAAAGAATTTGAGTCATCAGAATATTTTGCCATCACCTTCCATACCCACTAAACCTATCTAAGCTAATCTGATGTCTCATCAAAGAAAATTTCTGTAGCTTTCAAACAGATAAAATTTTAACATACAAACACTTTCAAGAATAAAAAAGAATGTCTGAAGAAACTATAAAAAAATCCCATCTCTTGGTTTGTATTTAACTTTTCAAAACTTCCCATAGAATATCAATGTTACAGGAGCTCCGAAAATAAAGTTTACCATGAAACCATAAACTACTACTTAAAACACTTTATTTATTTATTTTACAGTGATGTGAAATGTCTAATTCTCACTCTGTTCAATCATATTAAAACTTTCTTTATGGTTGCTTCATTAGTAAATGATTAAATCACATGATGTGACATAATAAAAAGAGTGGCAAGCAAGTACAAAAATATATGGTTTTGCTTGAAAATCAAGAAATGGATAATATATTCTTTAGGGGGGATTGTTTCTTAGCAAATCGAAAGCTATTCTTTGGGGTGTAAAGAAAAATTCAAAAAAATTGACAAGTGCATTGTTTACAGATGAGTTTCCTGGAAGCTGCTCAGAAACACAAATTTCAACATTTATTTTCAATTTTCTTCATGAATGAAGCTAAATAAATGTTTCAAAATGAAAAACTATCGATTCAAAAAATATTTTTCAGTTAAAACTTGTTGTGTTGAAATAAAGTTAAAATTATTATTTTCACTTGAATTTGGAAATTTGATATGAAAGTGTTCTCTCAATACCTTAAAAGTGCTCACCATTTAGAATTGGGTTAAAGAAAAATGTGTAACTTGAAAGTATTTTGTCAGCATTAAATTGAAATTTGTTAAGTTTTATTTAGTTTCATCAATATATATATATGCAGAATGACTCCCAAATGACAATTCATTAAGATATAAAACTAACTTAAAATTTGTTGTTGGAAAAACTTTAAAGTGGCAAAAAAAATTCATTTAGAAATAGTGATAGCCAAAAAACATGAAAATCCAGAAGAAACCCTGTTATACTAAGAACCTGTAAAACATACATCCACCCTTTCCATCCTACAACATAAACAGTTCATTTGTATTATAACAACACCTAAATCAACATATCTATAGTTTCACTTTGTTTCAATCTTTATGCTTCTGTTCATGCATGATATATGGTGAACATTCTATATGGCAAAAATCATTTTACTATTTATTTCTGCACTTTTTACAGCATGTTAATAAAAGGAGACTAAAAAACTTAAGGCTGCACTCTAAATGAGGCCAGACAAATCTGGTTAGAGATATATGCAGCAAAAGCCTTCTTACATTAATTTCAAAACTTACATACATCTCAGAACTCTATTAGCTCAGTTCTCCATTGTTAAATGACCAAAAGAGAAATTCAAGCTTTTTATAAAAATCACAAATAAATCCTGCCCTTTCTTTACAATAATGATGTTTTCATACAAGAAAGAAATTTTAAAATATCCATATCCCAAGTTGACCAATTTACAGTTCTAAATACTGAAACTCAGTTCCCCATGTTCTAGCCCACTTATAAAAAATGCTTAGGCCTTTCTAAATTAAAACAAAGATTCCACCGATTAACATTATATAATGAACAACGTCATCATTCTGTCATCAGAATGTGTTAAGAAATGCTAATTCTTCACCACCATTTTACAGGGTTCAGTACATTATATTAAAATGATATTGAATATGCAAATCGGCAAGTCATGTAGCAGCTACAGCTCATGTGATTGAAATTATTACCTATGAGCAACAATTATAATGATTAATATCAAGTATACCAGCTGGTTAATCAAAATTACAATTAAATCAATTAACATCAAGAAAATTACCAATGAAGTGAAATTAGTGTTCCAGATTCTTACTATTTTTCACGATTCCAACAAATGATTTATTGAAATTAAATGTATGGTAGATAACTGCAAGACATTCTGATGACATAAATCTTTACTTAATATTATTTTTATGTTTATCCTATTGAGTATTCAAACAAAATATATAATTAAAGTGACTAATTGGCTAGTTAATTATTTCTAATTACATATATGATATGTTTTAAATAAAAACATTATTAACATTATCACCATTATCAGTGATAGTGAAACATGTTTTAATTATCAATTTATTTGATTTACAGAAAATCATTGGGGAGAATTACTGCATATTTTAAAAGCAAACATAATGTGATGTATTGTAACAGGTACAAATCTATGAACACCAAGATCAATAATAAAAGCTATCCATATGACGTAAGCAACAGTACACAACATAACCAAGAAAGATCTCCATCTGTAAATAAGGCCAACAAGGTATTGGTTTATTAAGATAAAGCTTTGCACCATACCTTCTGTTTAACAGTCGCATGCCCCAAGCAGCTGGAAAATTTGATGGGTATTCATGCTATACCATACAAAGACATACAGTTCAAGTCACTGGATTAGCATGGATTTCTCAGTGCAATTTTACTGCTGAAACGAGCACTGGGAAACCACCATCTCTGTATACTAGGTGGGTTACAGAAAATAGTAAGGAGTGGTGTGTTTTAGACACGATATTCTTATGATGGAGCCTTTTGCAATGGTAACTAAGTTGGATAGTCATAGGATATAAAGCATGGCTACACGTACTGTAATGACATGGTGAGGCTCCAAAATCATTTTAATATAACATACTCAACCCTCTGTATTTTACCAATGACAAATTCTTAACTTTAACTATAAATTCCAAAACCTTATGAACAGAAATTAAAATACAAGGCCTATAAAAAAAATGTCAAGGTTATTCATAAACCTTTTCTTTTAAAAACAGAACGATTACCATATGGATATTCCAGTTTGCACTTTTATCAATTAAAATGTTAAAATATTTGACAATTTTTATTTAATACAAATAAAACTAAATAAAATAAAGTAGAACACTTAAAAATTTTACGCTATATTTCACCGCTGCAAAGCAATGCATTTGAAACAACTGTAAACAAATAAAGCCTTTTACAGTGTAACTGTTATTAAATCTACTGTAAATGTACTAGATACAGCTCTATGTATTACATTGTTTTATACTTTATAACTAAGCTTAATCTCAATTCATCCATGAATGCATATTTTAAGAGCAATGAAGTACTCCATCTCTTACTGTGCACCACAACCAACAGTTTTTTAGATAGTTTCTTCCTGAATATGCGTGTATTTTATTTTTAACATTCATACATGCATGTTTTTATTTTACATGCACCATATAAAATGTAGGTGTAGTTACTATACCTCAGAGAATTATAAACAGGTATAACATATAGAATTATTTCTACATTCCATTTTTAACACTGCTTAGTACAGTAACCAGAATAGGCTTCAACTGCAATTTCAACTTCCCATCAAAAACAGATTGTATATTAACTCTTGTAACCGACCTTGTAACCATTTTGTGCTTGTTATAGTTTTCATGCTATGACTTTTAAATTAGTAAGCGACTGTTAACGAAATTTGGCTGTTTGTCAGTA
>NW_013669389.1:81123-89145 GCF_000517525.1 Limulus polyphemus
ATGACCTTTGTACTTGGTTGCTGCTTGATGTAGGTTGCTAAGCCTTTAAAAATTTTGCACATGGAGGACATGAAACAAAATATTTTTTAAGGTTTTATACATACTTTTAAATAAATAAAAAAAATCATAAATTACTACATCAATACCATAAAATCCAACTATAATATATCAAACGTAGTAACTAATCTGTATTTGAGTCTAAAAAAAATGAAATTTCGAGCAGACTAAAGACACAACCTACCTCATTGAAATCTTGATTTAAAAGAAAGAAACGACACTAGGTACGTTAAAAAGGCTTAGAAAACTACTAGGGGGACATTTTGAGCTTCCAATTGCTTATCCATGTCACATATAGAAGTAAATGTTTATAAAGGAGCATTTCCAAAAATGGAAGGAGGTGAGTGAGGTGACACTATGTTTGATTTATTATGTAAGCAATATCTTAGCAAATAGAAAAGATAAGACCTTCTTGTTTATATTCAAGCTTGTTAATATCTGTAAATTGAGTTTCTAATTTGTATAAAACTATAGACTTAGTATTTTGACTTCACAAACATCTAATTTGAAACAGTGCTGCATTCAACATACCACGTGACACACAAAAATTTGTTTTTTTAATATTTGCTTTTAAATTAACAAATTGAGTTATGTATAGTTCTAAAATTTGAATTATAATCTACTGTTTAATACCAAACTTACTGACATAAATTCATGAAATAGTAGTTCAATAAAATTTTGAATGTGAGTCAACAAACGAGATGACATGGCCTTTCACCTGTGACCCGTATCGAAAGTGTCAAAGCTGCATCTTATAATGAGATTATGAACTGGTACAGACTGACCAAACTGAGATGAATTTTGTTTAAATTTGTACCTTATGTCAATTTGGAAATTTTTTGTAGCTAGAACATGTTCCAATTGAGTGAGCCAACATTATACATCTAAAATTATAAAACTTAATATTTGAAGTTATGACTTGTATGTGTTTAATATTGAATCATTCAGTTTAGTCAACAAGCACGACTACAGATGAAGAAAAAAATTTTTTTACTTGAATGAAGCATGCTCTGGAAAATAATGATTAATTTACTTATATCTTTTTTTAACATGTCTTATACCCTGATCAACTTGTATTAATATTTTGCAAAACTATTGCATGTTTTATATTATGGTACTGACCTTTTAGAATAAAGAAGGATACCAAGTAAACTGTAAATATTTTGATCCACTTAAACTGTGCTCCCTCTAATTGAGTACAGCCAAACAAATACACTGTATCAAAACTAATAATTATTAACACTACATTTTTGTAATTCACATACACTTGCTTAGAATCTAAAATTTAATAACTGTAAAAATATCAGTATTTTAAATTAAACCATTTTATTCAACTAGCTCAGCTTGAGAGCAGAGGATTATTACTGAATGAGATCCTTACTTTTTGTGATACACTGTAATTATATGTTATAATCAAATAAGTGTTTACATTCTTTCATCATTATTTCTTTTTTCTGATAAATTAGCTGCTGACAAAATGCAGTAAATAACCTGTTTTAAACAGCTATACTCCCACTCATCATATCAGATTTGTAAGGAAGCATATTACTTATAGAATATATAGCAATGAGTAAGAAAAAAAAGAGCTTAATTTCTATTAAATGTTATGTTGTCTGAATACAGTGTAAAGTGTATGTTAGATTACATGTATGATTATTGTTCTGTTAACTAAGGATCACAGTGTTAATCAGACCCGTATTAAAGAGGACTATACAACATGCGAGTTAACTGGTAAAGGTTATGGTAGATTAATCTACACATTTACACATGTATATATACATATGTGGTTCCACTACATGTAGATACACATACCTTTTCATGACCTTGTCTTACATGACCTAATTTGTTTGGTATTTTGGAGAAAACCATTGATAGAAACTGAGTGCTTGAAACAACTGTAATTTTAGAAAACCTCATATATTAATTTGAAATAAAGAAATGTGTCAGTAGGTACAATGTATATTAAAACTAGCAAGCCTATGGCCTACATTTATGGGGCTGCTATAATGCAAATTTAATGCTTGAACTATTATTTTGCACTTTTTCAGTTTAATGATCATTGCTGCTATAATACAAATTTAATTTCTTTAACCATGTTATGAATAGTAATTAGTGGCCTACTTATTTACGTGTTTTAATGTAAATCAATGCCAAATTTGGGGGTCCACTTTCGAGGAATTCCCATAAAAGTGTTTTCCCAAAATAACCAGGTTCTCTTAAGGATTGGATGCAAAGTTTTACCTCTGTGCAAATCTCATGACCGAGACAATCCGTTTGATACCATTTAGAACTCAGTGCAACCAGCAGTTGAGGAAGACTTGCATGACACACACAGACACTGAATGTTATTATATAGATGTCACAAAGTTAATTTTTTCTGTAACAAGCATGATTAGCTTCCTTGTATTCCATTTTAGGTATTTTAAGAAAACTGATATTATTTGAAATGCAGTGGCATGTACTAAATCAACTGGTAACAATATATTTTTTGTTGATGAAACTTTGTAGAATGGACAGCAACAGCCTGTTGGAGAGGACAATATTTTGAAGGTCTTCCACCTTTTGACTTCAGGTCAGTGTGTGTATGGTATAGTCGGTCTTTGTAGTTTTCTGGTGGATTATGGAGAGCGTGTTATGAACAGATACCTACACTTCCAGTCCTATCATCCAACCTCGATAAAAGGTGGAATAACCCATTGCCTAAACAAGAGAGCAGAAAACAATTTAGATAATATATCCATCGAAACAGAATGCCGAAAGATCGTAGCGTGTTGTAAATAGAATGGTTACACCTCCTCCTTCACCAAAACCTCCCTGAGGAAGACCACAACAGAAACAAAAGATAAGAAAAACACTACTATTACTTCCATTTATCTCCCCTACCTGCATAAGTTCAGTGAAAAAGTTAAATGCATAGCCAAGATATTCAACACAGAAGTCCAGTGGAAATCCTACAAGACATTAAGATCCATTCTGGTAAAAAACAAACAGCAACCTACCAACAAGAAGCACAAAAACTTCATTTATAAAATTCTGTGTTTCTGCAATGAAACATACATTGGAGAAATGGGTAGAAGACTTGCGACAAGAATAAAAGAACATAAAGACAGTACAAAACTCATGAAAACACAAAATTCAGCCATTGCAGAACATGCTATGTCAACTAGACACAAAATAAACTGGGAAAAAACTAGAATCATTATATATTAAGAAAATTAAACCTTCACTAAACAGTGAGTAACCTGTGGCTACCATTGGTTGAATGTACAAGAAATCTCTCCTCCAATCAGAAACATGGATAACCAACCAATCATAATATGCTCTCCACATTCCATCAGAATACTATAAGACCAATTACACGATACACACATTGACCTGAAGACAAAGGTGGAAGATTTTTTGAACATCGTCCTCTACACTTGTGTCTCTACAACAGGCAGTTGACATCCATTCTACAAAGTTTCATCATGAATACTCTGCTTAAACAATCTATCAAAGAATATTTTTTGTTGTTTGATGTGAGCTAGAATATGAAAACCAAGCTCAATGGATTGTTGAGATTCATTGTTTCTCATCATCACCAAGTAACTCTTGAACATTGTTCACTTCTTCCACAAGTAAACAAACGTGTTAACATTGGTTGAGATTATGCTTTTCCAAAGTAATATGCTGGTTATTATTTCAAATACAAACAGATTCAACTAAAAAATTTATTAAATGAGATACTAACCAATCACCTGGTGGTACATTTCCTATGTATAACTTTCGTTCTGTTTTGGTTCCATTGACAACTTCTGTACTTGGACATACACATTTACATCGAACGTCACTATACTGGCCCTGATTCAGAAAAGTAAACTGTATATAACTATATGCATATAAGTACAAGTATTTCATATTCAATTCCTACTACATATATATTATGTCCATGTTACTTCTAGAAAAATCCGTAATAGCACTACAAGCTGTACTATGCAATATTTATCTATTTATACAAACTATTATCTTCTGTGACTTTCATTGAAAAAAGAACAAAAACATACTATGAATCTACTACTCACAACAAACTCTGAATAATCTGAAACCCCGGGATATTATTTTATCTCATATTTATTCCTTTATTAGAAAGAACAGATATATATATATATATATATATATATATATATATACACACACATATACACACACACACATATATAGCATGACCTCCTTCAAAAATGTTGTTTCTTACTTTTCCTTACACCTGTTGTACAATTCGTACTGCATCAGTTTAAGCTTCTAGGATTTCATTCTTACTTGTCCTTACACTTGTTGCAGAATTTGTAATGTATCAATTTACACTTTTAGGGTTCCATTTTGCAATCATAAACACTCCATATGTTTTCAATCACCCCATAATAATCTATACAACCATATGCATAGTACCAGAAAAATGTCACTTTACAACTGAACCTGTTTCTGTTTTGTTATACACAAATCTACCTCATACATTAAATTGGAATCAATATAAGTCGAAAACAATGTATTTAGTCTAATATATAAAAACTATGCTCCAACTGAATGCAAAATATCATTAAGTAACATCAACTACCCCATAGCCAACTGTGATCCTGTGCACTTGCAATAAAACGTTTTTTTCATCCATTTAACTTTTCAACATTTTCTTTTTTTTGCAATAGGATAGGTGCAAAATTAAATAATTTCATTCTATCTAAGTAGTATCTTTACATTAAGCAAGCTTCAAGTGGTTGAACTGAAAAATAAACTGACTCAGCTCCACTGGCAGATCCAAGTGGGGGCCATGCACACCCTATCATTAGGCAAGTTATTCTTCAAATTAATATGCATGAGAAAAATGAAAGAGAATGACTAGATTGTGGTTTTCAAAGATTATAGTTAAATGTTCACTTATTATCCTAATATTCAATTTCATATCACAATTACTAGCTTATCAATCAAGAGACTTGCTACAAGCGGTACTTTAACTGTACGTGTGCAAATCTCTAATAATTTTCAAAAGGCTAAAATAAATTGTTTTCAGGCTTTAGTTCATCTAAATTTCAATGCAAAGACATGCAAGTGCTTAAATTTCTTTTTACATATTACTTTTAAACCAGATAGTTTTTATACATGCGGGTTTTTTGGGCCCTTTTCCTAGCAAACAGATATCTTTCCTTAACTCAAATCCTTCACATCATTATTCTTCTTAACAAATAAGAAAAATCCAAGTTTCTAAACTCTATGCATAATTATCTTACCCTCATAAATAAAAAAAAAAACTTTAATAAAGTTTTTAATCATTCATCAAACAGCTGGATTATTCTTATTGAAAACTTTCTCAGTATCAGTTTTCTAAAATTTTGCCATTTACAAAGGGCAAGGTGACCTAAGAGTCCAAAGTGCTGTACGTATCAGATGATTAGTACATGGAATTTCCATCAAGGCATTATTTGTTTGTGAAGTGAGGCCAAATATTAGTTACTTGGAATTTCCACAAGTTGTACGGTAGTCACAGCAGTAAAATACTTTTGTTAAGTGGACTGGACAATCAGTTCTTCTTTTACCAAATAGCTTAAAAAACACTCTTACAACATTAGATTATGCATGGTAAACATGTAAGTACAATGTTTAAAGATCTACCCTTTAACAAAGAAGTTTAGAATATCAGTTGATGAAACTATTAAGCATTACCAGCAGGTAAAGGGTATTACTGGGCAAAACAGATTCAAATAAAAACAAAACCAGCTGTCTTATTAGCACAATCTGGCAGCAAGTTCAATAAATGGTAATTTGTCAGCATTACTATAAAATTTAGAGGCTTTATCAACTTTGAAAATATATAAATGGACACACTACATGAGTAATTAAACTTTTCTGTACCGGAACAGGAGTGTTAAGGCCTGCTTTTAGCAATAGTGACCCCTAGTAGGAAATCAAAAGATCATGTGCTTTGCCTACATCCATTCAAAATCTTTAAAATATCTGAGATAATACAACTTGCAGTTTAAATGACCCTGTATCGTCCCATATGTTAGTGTGTTTTTGTTGGGGGTCAAGATTTTAAGACTTGTGCT
The DNA here is from genome assembly GCF_000517525.1 of Limulus polyphemus. Classification (NCBI taxonomy): domain Eukaryota; kingdom Metazoa; phylum Arthropoda; class Merostomata; order Xiphosura; family Limulidae; genus Limulus; species Limulus polyphemus. Next base: position 87,255 of record NW_013669389.1, read on the forward strand.
ATAAAGAAGTATTAGCTCCCCTTCAATTTTCTTAAAATTTGTTTGCTTTCCTCAGGTAATGTTCTAGGATTAATTTAGGGAAGGCTAGTTTCTGAACAACATAGTTTAAGTAGTTTATTTGATGTATAAATATGTCTCATGACAGGACATTATATATAACTGATACCAGCATTTGATTAAAAAACTATTTTTTCAACACAAATTAAAGCAAAAACAAGGGGGTTCATGTTATTTGGTTTTGTACGATCATAACAAACACAAAACAATGGAATTACAAACCAAAATTAATACACTATCAAATCTATGAAATAATTTTTCTGATTCTGACTATAAGATATGGCCATGTCTATGACAATATAAATCCAAAATGGATGACATTTGAGAAGTCTTTTAGATTAACATTAATTTTATTAAAATTTTCAAAAACGTCCATTATGGGCTGTTAAACCACCCAGTTCTTTAGATAATTTACAGCATAAACTGCTATCATTGTCATAAACAGTGAGCTATAAATGTTACAAAAGAGATCCCTGAGGCTAATGACTGTAAATAAATACATGATGCCATTGAAAAAGCATTTTTGATGAAAATTTTTTTCCTATAAATATCATGGTAAAAAAAAAATCAATACATATCAAATAAGTAATAACCAAAACACAGAATCAATTTATTTTGTACTGTCTCTCAATTACATATGTACAAGTGTTGCACAGAATACATTTATTTTATTGTCAAAATTGCTCTTGGGTTTAAAGTAATGACTTCAAAATATATTTGGGTTGCTTGACAGGTGGAAATGCAAGAGTTGCTAGTGTTTTTCCCCACTTGTCAGATTTGTACATTTTGCATATTTATTGTTGCTCTTGCCAGAGATTCTTGGTCACCCCCAGAGGCATATTTAACACAGGGGCAATGCACTGACGGGCCACTCATATTGCAGGTCCCCAAAGTAATGCAAAAAAAAACAACAAAAAATGTACAAATTTCTATACTTATTGATGGTCATTATGGAAGGGCCCCCTCAGAAAATTTCACTGAGTAGTTTGAAGTGTTAAAAATATCTCTGGTCACCCCTAGACATTTCTAAAATGATTCTTCTGTTCAAAGTATGGATTAAGTTTTCTATAATTTTCTGCCAAAACATTTTCAGTACATTAAGTTTGTTTGAACAATCTAAAAAGCATAAAGCAAATGTGTGAAAGCAATAAAGTATGTTACAACACATAAAAGGCTATCACTTAGAAATGGAAATAAAACATAAATAAGATATGATATCAGAAAAACACTATTTAGTATTGCTGCATCAAGTTCACACTTTTTGGGGGGTTGGAGTGAGTTTTAACTCAGCAATCTACATTATAAATGAACTAGAGTAGCCCCCTACTGTCTTGACTGGAGTCTGTCTTTTCAACATCTTAAACTTGTGTCTTCTCATCCTATTACCTTCAAGATACAGCATAAAGAAATCAGAGGCCTTTACACCATCAATCTTATAGCTAATTTTGTAAACTTCAATAAACTGATCCTTGGGAATATCCTAGCAACCTTTTTCTAAACTCTTTCTAACAGGAGCAGAGAACAAGGTTAGGAAAAGCACTGTTGAATAAATAGTGCAATTGAAATATTATTATAAACCTATTCTCAGTATTATATAGTTATGCAAAATTTACAATGTAGTAACATAAATGTCAGACCTATAACTTCAACATGTGTTAAACCATTAACAAAGGAGAAAATCTGAAGTAAAACCAAAAGTTAATTTGAGAAATATTGTATAACATATACAAAGAAGCCCCCCAAAAAAAAATTTAGGGGGGGGGGGGCAAGAAACTCAAGTTTGTAAAAAATTATGAAATCGAAAAACAAATGCCTTTTGATTTTCCAAAAACAT
>NW_013669389.1:90164-106678 GCF_000517525.1 Limulus polyphemus
TTTTGTAAGTCTAGGAGGGATCAAGTGACCCCCCTTGCCCATCCCTGCGGGCACCCATGAACATATATAGAAAATCAAGAAATAATGAAATTAAAAAGAACTTGTGAGAAACAACTGGCTGATAGTAACCTAATAGCAATGATTTTTTTTAAAGTATGTCAAAGGTAACAAAACATTAAAGAATTTGACAAGACTAAACTTTCAATGTTTTCTACTATTCTGTTTTTACAAGAGAGGAGGTTAATAATATTTCTGAACCTAAGCATACTATGAGAAATTTGGAAATGGACCTTAATCATGTAGATCTCTTTTGATGGTAATAAACAGATTGACAGATTAAACACAGAAAAGCACCAAAATATTTCCACTAAGTTTTAAAGGAAGTATAGGATTGAATATTTTTGGGGGATGGATGTGCAAGGAGAGCCTTGAAGAACCAAATATTCCTCTGTTGTCTGTATGCCTTATGGTTTTTTTAGGACATTACTTCTTGAGACGATTTGGTTTATTTGGATTTTCAGAAAACTTCTAATAAAGTGTTTAATAAAAACTAGTGCAGTAGGGATAATTTAATTAAATGGATTGATGGTTGGCTTGTTAGGAGAAAGCAAACTTTTTGTTAATGGAGTTCATTCTAACTGGACAAATGTTGCAAGTAATGTGTCTCAAGGATCTGTGCTATATTACTATTCTTCATTTCCATTAATGACTTTGAAAAAGACATAGATGGGATATTGGTTTGATGATAATACAAAAATCTTAGGTCTGGTTAGCTGTAATGAGGATGCTATGATGTCATAGAGACTTATATATTAGAGACTATATTATGACCAGTGTTCCCACTAAGCTGTGCGGCTGCACAACAACCAATCAAATGCCGCATACTTAATCATTCCAGCCGTGCATGTTCTCAGTAATGGTGGGGAGTCTCAACACATTGACAACTTTGATGACCCTGGCAGTTGATAGGCCTAAAGCCCAATAGGTAGCATTGCAAAAGAAAAAAATCATTCTGCACATAGACTGAAAAAATTAGAGGGAACATTTATTATGACCATTCCTAAAAATAGTCCTTGAATTGGCTGCTCTTATTAATTGCTCTTACACTATTAAAATTTCCATATGTGGAACTACTTGTCCATGTTAATGAGGAGAACATGACAGATCCACACAATCAGGCATGTCCAGTATAAGTCTGAGCATTGTCCACCAAATATGTATATATTTGCTTTAAGATAGTGACAGAACACTCTTATATTAGTGTCCAAAATTATACCTAATAATTTTATTAACAACTAACTGTAATCTTTGTTATGCTCAGTTCCAAATGCTTACAAGACTGCTATAATGGGCTGCATAAAATTATGTATCTATGCTGTTTTTGGATGTAAACCATAATATGGTAGCTTCCATTCTGGCGAATTTAAAAAACAAATTACAACTGTTAATTACATATCATGGAAGCTAGTCTTTCAAGGTTCATTTGCAGTTTGTTTCATCAAAAAGAATCAAAGAAATGGTGAAGATAAGAAGACAACTGTGTGCCCTTTTTCGTCAAGCTTCACTGGTCACAGATATAATTATTGGTTTGTATGGCCTAAAATATGATTCACTCAGCTACTAAAAATGCCATAATTTCTTTAATAACAGTTTAAAATTTTGTTGGATAATCAACAGGGTTTCACTAAGGACAAATCTTGCCTTACTAGTTTTTTGTTATTATTTGAAAAAGTGATTGTCTATGTTGGTGAAGGTGAGGATTTGGTTTATCTAGATTTTCAGAAAGCATTTGCCAAACTTCTAAAATAAAAGGCTTACTAGAAATATGGTATCTGTAGGTGTGTGTGTGTGGGGTGGGGGGGGGGGGATAAGTTGGCTCAGTGAATAGAAAAGTGGCTGGAAGGAAGAAAGCAGAAGATTGTTATACATTGAATTCAATTAAACTGTATTAATGTCATAACTGGAGTACCTCAGAGCTCAGTGTTATGACCTTTGCTCTCTTTGATTTACATCAACGACATAGATAAAGGAATGATGAATAAGTTACTTAAATTCTCTGATGATATCAAGGTCTTGGATGTTGCTGGTTGTGAGGATGCTGCTGCTTAACAAAATGATTTAGATTATTTGGTAATTTGGGGACTAAATGGCAGATGGCTTTTAATTATAACAGATGCATGAGGATTATCATAAGTTGAATAATGAGTATAATTTTGACGGGAACAATCTTAATAGTGTTACAGAGGAAAATTATCTTACTGTTCTGGTTGATCAGTACTTTGCTAGTGGAAGGAAAAATATGAATTTAGGCTGTACTTATAGAAATGTTGAATATAAGTCTAAATATGTTGTAGTTTCATTGTATAGGCCACTGGTTACACCAATAATTCAATGCCCTTCCTAAGGTAGAGAGCACAAGGCTGAACACAATACTCCAAATGTGGTGTAACTAGTGACCTACTGATAATGTGATGCATCATGCTTTTCTTTGTACTTAAACAGTAAGAATAGTAAGACTAGGGGACACTGGGTAAGGGTCATCTTCAGTAAACACAGTTTTATTTTTCTAACAGGGTGACTGGCCTTTAGAATGGGTTGCCTTCAGATGTGATGAATGAAGTAAAGTTAAGGAAGTTTAGGAGAAGGCTTGATAAATATTTGACTAAGGATTGGTTTCAAGTAGTTGTTTTTAGTTTAGTGGATGGGATAGTCTAGATGGACCAACAGGTCCCTTGTTTTCAATAAATTTTACATTATAGACCTATGATGCAAAGTGACATGGAATGTACCATTAACTTTGAGATATTATAAATTTAGAATTCTTTGTAAAGTCCCTATCTTAAGAAACAATGAGTTCTTTAAGAGGGTTCAGAGAAAAAGTTCAAGGATGATTCTAGGGATAGATGGATTGATAGACTGAAATCCCTTATTCTCTCTTAATGTATATTAAAAAAAAAGGCTTAGAGGTGATTTAATTGAAGTATTAAACATTATTAAAGGAAATGACATCCAGATTTGTTTATGTAAAAAATATATGACTTAAGAACAGTCAGGCACATACCCAGCTGAATGAGTTGAAGCAATTTTATTTCCACAATATGATGGCAAATCTGTGAAACAAGTTACCATCTAGAATGGTAGAAGCTGCAAATAGGAGTTTCAGAAAAATGTTAATGTATATTTCAGGGATCAGGGCTGGATTTATAATTAACCAATTGACTGTGGCTGCACTAAATGCACGCAAGATTTTTGCAAGAAGTACACCATATACAGCACACTCGCCTTCAACAGCTGGAGGTGGACCGTACCCTATAGAGTGAATCAGCAATCAATGAGTTAATGTTCTGTTTGTGCATAGCTTCCTTTATGGGCCAAAAGGCTACTTGGTTTAGCATAATTTATACATACTCTTTGGTGGAAGGTTTATGCTAGTGAATAGTATTATTCTGTTACACTAAATGCACACAGTGTTACTGTGTATTATGCAATGTCAAAGATTAGAGATTGCTTATTAAATAAGTTGAGATAGTACGGAATAACTCAGATTAGTCAGACATATTTGATGAAAGACCTTTCCTTACAGTAAGTGGAAAATAAATGGATTTGGGTTATACTTTGGATCGTATATTTAATTGTGTAATGAAGAAAAAGATCTATGCTTAGTGGTAGATACGTTACTCAAACCTTTATACAAGTTACTAGTTCAGCAACATTTGAAATACTGTCTACAATTTTGATCTTATTTAAGAGTTTGTTTATAATTAAGCATAAAGCTACACAATGGGTTATATGTGCTCTGCCTACCACGAGTATCAAAACCCAGTTTCTAGTGTTGTAAGTCTGCAGACGTACCACTGGAAGGCATCTTATTTAAGAAAGGATGACTTATTGGAAAGAGTTCAGAGGAGAGTTACTAGGATAACTTTGGAGATGGAAGGGTTATCTTATTTCGATAGGTTATGATCTCTTAAGTTATTTTCTCTTGAGAAAAAAAAGTAAGAGATAATCTTATGGATGCATGATTTTTTTCTGTTGTTTAATGGTAAAAGCGGTAGGTCTAGGGGATATATATTTAAATTTTGAAGTCTGGAAAAGGTAGTTTATGCACCAGTTTTTATTTTTCTCACTCGATGAATAGTTTATGAAAGGAGTTGCTGTAAGCAGTAGTGGAGAGTGACAATTAATAACATACATAATTTATGTGTGGCATTGATAATTTCCTAAAAAATAAAGGGCTGGTTTAAATTTTTACTTATTCTTAATAGTAGGTGTGCAGGGCCAGCCTTGATCATGTTGAAGAATCCAATAGTTCCTTATCAGGCTTATGTTATCATAAGGCTGAGTCCTGACACAAACCCTTGCAATTTTAATAAGAAAATGTTCAAATATTTCATAACAAATATTCGTTGTTTAAACCAAAGTTATATAAATTAAGACGTACTAACAGTAACACTTTCTACGTTTCGTAACTCCTCACTCTTCAGGCCATAACTTACCAACGCTTTGGAGGCATTATATGAGAGCAAAATACAAATTACAAAGAGAATAGTGAAACACATGGATTTCATCACTTAACTATTATTAAAATAATGGTTTATATTAATTAAGCTAGAAAAAAGTAGATATTTAATTTAACTGCTTAAACGGTGAAAAAAACAACACTTTACTCTGGAAATAAAGTACCGTCCAATGACACAATCCTAATATTATTGCATTACGATAACATTTAAAAGGCGATACTAAAAGGATGTTAAGGAACGCAAACTAATAAATTAAAGTTTTCTGATGTTAGTTTGCTTTAATAATATTTTTCCACTTTTAATAATTAAAACATATTTCAAATATTAATATAATTGAATATAGCTATATTTTAAAAGATTAAACGAGCATGGTTAAAATAAAACATGCATCTTCATTTCCGATACTCTCAGCTTCACGTAGCGGCAAAGTTTAACTAATCTTCAACAAGAAGTGAGGGTAGGTCTATTATTGCAAGGTTTGCCGTTTAGGCCTAAAATTAATGCTAATATTTGTTAAATTGCATGTTTTATTTTCAATGATATGGTTTGTATAATTTAAATTTACAAGCACGTTTATAATTACAAAATAATATTTTAAATCTTGTATTCAAGTATAAAAAATCAAGAAAGTACAGACTTGGAAATAGTTCTTTTTACGAAATTTATAGACTTCTCTTGTTTAACTTTAGACTAATAGTAATACTACTACTACTGACTACAACTTTTTATTTAGTACTAATAGTACTGAGTATTACTATTAATTACTATTCGTAGAGATAGATTTCAGTCTCAGCTTTTCTTTTTTCCTGGAACCAACAATGAGAGTCAGAGACGATGTTTCATATTCTACAATTACGTCTTCTAACTTGTAGGGACAAGTTAACTGAGTAAAATTATTATAATAAGCCACTGCCAAGGCCATAAATTATTATACTAAATTTTAATTCAACATTTAAATTTTGGGTTACTATGACTAGTATGACTCTGAGCCTTAAAATTTAAATCAGACCTGTACTTAATAAGTTTTTAAAAATAACAGTTTAACTTTAAGACTTGGTTTTGGGTGTGCATTCATTTGTATGTACTTCCTTTTAATTTAAAGTTAAGGAGGAATTCTCTGCCTTTCTTTCTTCCCGAGACCACATTTCGGATTCTTCAATTAATTAAGAACTTAAGGAAGAGCTCAGTATAAAAACACGTTTACATTAGATAAGAAAACTGATGAACAAACATCTTCAGATATCAAAATATAAACATCCCACACTTCAAATATTTTTGTTGTATTTGTAATGAAAGAAAATTCATATCTCATACCACCCTATGTAATATAACATAAGTCTTGTAAGGTTTTGCAATTAAATACTTTATGAAACTATTTTCTTAATTTTTTTTATGAAGATTTACAAAAATGCAATAAAATATTAAATACTAAGACTTGCCTTGTTTGTCTTCACATATCAAATATTTCTAATACTAACACTAACAGGCAGATTGTGTAGTATTTTAAGTTGCATTTATGAAAGAAATATTAATAGCAACTCTTCTAAATTGGTTCTAGAAAGTGAAGTATACAGTATACAATTATATGTATATCAAACAACATAAATTAAAAAGTTTACAAATACAAGTACTGTTTTGTATGACTTGGGATAACAGTTATAATCAGTTTAACAATAACTTGTATCGATCAGAAGTAAAAATTAACATACAAAATACGGTAGTTGATTTTATACATTGGACTAACTAATAGTTATATAATGTCATGAAAATTTTTAATGATTTGAATGCATTCAATCATCATTTGAGCACTCTCTTTGTTATTGCTATCAAATAAAAACATCTTAGGTGTGAAAAAAAGGTGCAACCAAAAAAAAAAAGGGGGATTCAGCATGCGACTTAATGGAATGAAATCAAGCACTGAAGCAGCCAAACTTGTAGATACACTTATAGCTTTGAGAACTTTACGGCAAATATTCATTCATCAGTTAGCCAGGCAGCATATTTTGTTCAACTTTGGGTATGATGGTGGGTAAAATAAAATATGCTGTCTAGCTAACTAATGTGATAAAAATATGTGGTAGTTTGGATTACCACAGTCTGAGCTACAAAAAAGCAGAAAATTGCTAAACTATTGCTGTTGTTTTTTTGGCCATAAGACACACTAGTGTGTGTGTCTTCATTTTTGGCTAAGGTCACAGTAATATCTCAGGATTGATAAGTTAGCAGTGGGTTTTCTTTCCCCATAACCACAAGTGAGATACATATGTTTATACTTTAAATGTTTCTGTACTTTGATCTTCATGTGCTATATGTAACATACAAATTGTAAGCGACCATTTGATTCTTCAAGGTTGCTACTGCACACTGAATCAAACCTTTATTTTTTAACTTAATTATTCCCATTTTAAACCCTTTAACTAGTGCTGACCTGCAGCTCCTCCATAAGCTTATCACCATGCTAAAAAATAAAACTGCTTTAGCTAAAGCTTAGCTTGTTTTTCCAAACCTTAAGCTTGTGTCCCCTTCAGACTTTTAACTACTGAGCTCTCTTTTAGATGGGCAATTTCCGTAAAACCAAAACGTGTCTGTTTAGAACATAGAATACAGAAAATCCTTGTCCTTTACCATTGAAAAAAGCATTTGATTTCTTCTAATTTCTCCTGTGTATTGTATACAAGCATTTTTGTCATTCAGTAATCTGATTATGGGAGTGGGGGTGGAGATGGGTGGTGTCACTTATATCAGCTTGATAAAATTCTGCTCACATGATGATATTAACTAAAAACGTGAAATCTGTGACAAATCTATTAAATAGTATCTAGTTTAGACTTAAAACAAGTCTCAATAACTGTGGCTGTAATTAGATCTCAAATTGGCCAAGAGATGGAGGTATGAGCTAAAAGTTTGAACTTGAAAAAAAAAACTGAACCATTATATAAGCTGCTATGCCATGACTAAAAATACATAATTTTATTCAGTATTTCTAATTTTTAGGTTGTGAAACAAAGTTTTAGAAAAAAATAAAAACACTCATGTTCATCTTAGTTTAAATTTTTTTTTATTGTTGATCAGAAAGTTCCTTTTTATATATCCATTTAGTTTCAAGCAGATTACTATTTATTAAAAATTTTTTTATTCTTTAATTTTAATCTCACACATTGAAAAAGCATGTCTAAAATTTTAAGCCCGTCATTGTAGTTCAAACTTCTTAAGACAGTTTCTACAATGCTGAGGAAATCAACAGTGCACACAGTATTTCAGTTTAAGTCTCGCCAGTCGTACTTGTTCAGTGTTACATTATACAGTACTTACCGTAACTGCCCTGCTTGTAATGTCCAAATTTCTAAATGTGTAGGTTTTTATGAATAACCATATCCATGTAAGCTTCTTCGATGTTTTAAAATCTTTTCAGCACTGGGTGCTTTATTCTTGAGAGGGATTGTGAATCTCCATATAGAGCTCTTGCCTTCTTCATTATACACTTTCTAGGCTATTTGAATGTTAAATTTAAACTATGTGTTCATAATGTTTTGAACAATTGTTGCACTGTTGTTAAAATTATCTATAAAATATATTTATGCATATATACACTAACATATACTTGTCTTCAAAAGTTTTTAAGTGTTTTATATTTTGTTAGAATACATTATGTCATCATTGGTACCAGCTGTGGTTGAGAAGCACCTGGACTCAATATTCCATTGGAATGGTTTGTGACTTTTTATAAACTAGTCTGATAATTTATATATCTAATAATGATTTTATTATATGTCTGTACTGTACATGTACGTTTGTGACATTTCTTAACATACTTTATAATATTAACAAAAAAAACAATTTTAAGTTATTCTAAGTGATTTAACTTAAGGTTTTATTAACTATTCATACAAATTTGTATATACATGATTGAGATGCTAGTTACAAAATCCAACTTGTGAACTTTAGTAATGTCAATACTATTCAAGTAACAGTTGAGCTTGAAGAACAGAAGGGTACAGTACAACTTGCTTATTACAATAATTTAAACCTGATGATGTCTTTACTGGTGAAACCATGGTCATTAATAAATGATGTAATAATTGTGAAATGTACAGTTGTCTTGTTTTTCCTTAGTTTTGTAAACAGAGGTATGGAAAAGTAACTTACCATTAACTGAGAGGTACAATATTTTGTATAATGTTTATAGAACTACCTTGTATGCTGCTGTTGTTGATAAATGTTAAAGCAAAAAAGTTTACCACTACCAGTTTTAATAACTTGATTTATTACAAGTTTTGTAAAATAATTTAGTAACATTACTGTCCACCTTTACAGCAATCTTTCCCACAAGAAAATGGATGTGATGCCATAGTATAATGATCCTGAACAATACTTAGGGCTTATGCTTTTTGATGTTTTTTTTAGATGTTTTACAGTTTATTTAGATATCTTAAAATTGGTGTTTTTCAGGGTTTTCATTTTTAGTTTTATGTAGATACCTTAAAATCAGTGTTTTTTTAATTTTTTTCTTTTAATACTGTAATATACCATATATTCTCTGCACACTAATTTCTTTTATGGGAGTAATAACAGGTACAAAACATAGGCTAATGTTTTATCAGTGACCATCAAACGTGAGTTCCAAATTTCTTGTTTTTAAAGTATATTTTTTATTTCTTGTTATACAAGTAACTAAAGTATAAAAATAAAAACATATTATGTTAGATTAGCTAATGTAATGAAAAATAATAATTATTATTTTACACAAGCCCCCGTGGAAATGGTTGTATCTCACAGGCACAGTGATTTGAGAAAGTGGGGACATTAATGTAAACTGAATAACCATTTCCAGTGTTTTTCTGATGTTCATTGGAAAAACGCCTATTTCCTTTTTTTTGGTATCGGGAGGTGTTTTATTGGTGTTTATCAGTTAAAATCAAAAATCAGAAGCCCTAACAATACTGTAAATGACTAGAGCAAAATATAACTACCCAAAACCCTTGACCAATGTTCTAGTGTATTGGAAAATGTAGGTCACCATAGAATGGAAGCACTAAATATGTGTTTACATATGAAATATATGATGGTGGATGTACGTTATAAACTGTATTTAAGCTTATAATTTTCTTCCTCTCACGTTATGACATTTTTGTATGCTTGAATTAGTTGGAAATATATTTTATAACCTTTCCATTAGCATTTTTTAACTTGGTTTAAATTAAAGGGGTGGTACTTGTCCCAACATTCATTATTACAAACTTTTGTTGTTGTTAAAACTGTTTTCAAACCTTTGTATTCTGATTAATAAGAAAACAAAGATAAGTTATTAAAAACAAAAATGGAAGTGTTGTGAGAAATAATTTTTGAAAGTTAGTGTGCATTGTTCAGAGAAGTACAAATTTATTGAATATGTGTGACAGTAAATGCTTTAGATGTACATGTATTTGGGAATCCTGTAGCAACCTGGAAAAGTAGGAAGCTTTCTGAGGTGTTATCAACTGTATGTCATGGAATACACCATACACAAAACATTGAAGGTGCTAACTAGTATTCTTCAGTGAAATTCCGAATCGATATCTTACCTCATCTCACAAAATAGCTATTCTCGATTAGCACTGTCCTCTATCGGTGTAAATTTTCAGCGCAAACCACTAGCCTGCCACCTCCTGCTTCTGCATATCTACATGCAAATGATCATGCAGCAGCAGTTCTCCGCCAATAGAAGCACAACAACATTCTTATCATAACCAGCAGCTTTTCGCATCTGAACTCGTTAATCACTTCTTGATTGGCAGTAGTACTCTACAGATGTGCTGGTTTTTGATCACTGATATGTCAGTGTTTTCCGTTATACTACTGACTCAGTATATATTTACTGTCTATTTAAATTTCAGTTTTGTGAAAAGTTATTGTATTGTGGATCCCACTCTGTGGAAAGTGGTGCCTGACCAGGTATACTTTGTTTTTTGAAAATCTGCACTGTCCATCCTGCAACCTTGTTTGGTGTCATTGTTCGGTGTCAATTATGTTGTAGTCCTTCCTACTGGAAACATCATCCTGTCAGGGCTTTCCATCTGCCTACCATGTGCTGAAATTTGGTTCTCAGTAGATCTGGTGTTGGTTGTGTTGGAAATACTTGCAAGTGGTGATGGATTTTGGTATGGAATCTTATCTTCCCTACCAATTCCTGTTTCAAAGTGAAGAGGTAGGTGATTCTCTACCTACTGTGAATCTAATGTACCATTCCAAATACTGCCTGGTGTTGGATGAGGTTAAACTACCACTATGGTCTGTCGTGCCCTAGCCACTCGACACCCAGGAGTCCCATTTATCAGTCATATATATCCTGGGATTCCTTCATGTTTTTTCACCTTTTGCAACACTGTCATAAAAGAGTGAAGAGTATACCAGGATCACATGTGGTGCGGTCTCTTGCTGAGGTGTGACGTTTTCTCTTTTGGTTTTACACCTCCTGGTCTCTCTATGGGCACTTCCTAAAGGAAGTTCATTTTTTTATCAGCCCTCCACCAGTTCAACATGGGATTCTAGCTGTTTTGTGAGTGGAGGTAAGATATTGTATCAGAAGTTAGCATTTTCCTACACTGAAAATATATTTAAAATAGATACTTACCTCATCTCACATTTCCCTCCCAGCCTCCCCACTTCTGATGATATCTGGTGTAGGTCTTCCGACTAATCCCAAAGTGATTAATGAGTGCAGATGTGAAGAGGGTGCTGGTTATGATAGGAGTAGTGTCTCCCCTATTGGTGGGATGATCATTTGCATGTGAATATGCAGAAGCGGGGAACGGAAGGCTAGTGGTGTGCATTGAAAATTTGTGCCAATAGAGGGCAGTGCTAGTCGAGAAAAGCTATTTTGTGATAAGAGGCAAGTATCTGTAAGAAATACATTTTCAGCGTAGGAGAATGCTAACTTGTGTTTCTTGTTTGGTGCTTAATTTTTGTAAATTTTGGTGATGCAGTTCCTAGAGTTTTCTAAATACATTTTTTAGCATTTTGTAATTTGCAACAAAATGTAGCAATGAATGTAATCATTCAATAAAATCTAGGTCATCATTGTATTCATGTCATACATTAGTCTATGAGTTGGTGTTCCTGTGTGTAGTTTCATGCTTATAGCCTAGCTGTATAGCAGCTGTAAGTTCCATAAATATCAATTTGTACTTTAAATAAGTATATTTCTGCTAGATAACGTTTGTTAATAAAGTAAAGTGAGTTTTTATAAATGTTAATGTACTAACTGTAGTTTTCATGAACATCACTGATGTACATTTACAGATGGAACTTTTGTTCTTGCATCTTCAAACCTAACTGGACGATACTGGAGTGGTTCAGTTTGGTGTTTTAAATGTGCTGATGATGCTCCAAATGTGGAGAAGTGTCTGACTGGAGTTGAAACAGATTCTGGTGTTTGTGATGCAGTTAGTGTTGAGCAGAATAAGGTGATCATAGGGACTGATTCAGGTACATGTAGCCTTAATATTACACCCCTAGTTATATGTAGCCTTAATATTGTATCTCCTGGTAACTGCGGCCTTAATGTTATATATCTGGGTATATGTAGTCTCAATATTATATCACCAGGTAGTACATGTAGCATTTACATATCCAGGTATATGTAACCTTCATATTATATTTCCATTTACATGTAGTCTTAATGTTATATCTCCAGGTACATGCAGCCTTAATATTATATCTCCAGTCTGTGGAATTTTATTGTGGTACTTCATACTAAATAGCAAAACTTTATAATTTCTGGAAATTGCAAGTTCCCTAGTTGAGGTTGCTGCTCTTTCTGGGTTACAGATAAGTTTGTGAAGCATTTTTTAACCAAATAATTACAAATATTTCCAAAGACCCTAGCAAGGTAATGCTAGTTGTTCTTTGAAACTTCTCAAATTTTTTTTGTTTAGGTGCAACTGTTTTGAAAAAATTAGGAAAAAATAAATTGTTAGTGAAGTCTTATTGTATAAGTAAATATTAAATTTCTCTACAAACTTGAGAAAATCTGACCTGAAGATCATCACTGTTATCAACTTTAATAAACAAAATATGTATGTCCTTTTGTAAAATAGGTATATTAATTGTATAGGTATCACAGTGTATTCTACTTGTAATCAGAGAAGTAACAACTTGAGTGTGATATTTTAATAGATTTAATTATTTTTGTGTGGTGTGTTAGTTGATTTCAGTCTAAATGATTGTACAAGTATATATTGTTGGCTAAGAGACTGTGTTGTGTTGTGAAATTGAATACTGGGATATTATATTATACCTGGTATGTTTACAACCAGAAACAGACAGTTGCTTTGTTTCACAGCTTCTGATACATCAAATTTGACCAACAAACTCTGCCTCCTCTCCATTCAACCACAGCAAAAATTATCATTACAATTAATTTTTGATGATGTTGAAAACTTTAAAAGATACCATTTGTGAATTAAGTTGTAAAATAAAATACCTATCAAAACTACTCCAATAATACTCACTTAAGTTATGCATTGTATCCCATAACAACAGATTAGTTTTGGACCAAATGTATTCTGACTGATCAGTCATGGTCTCAATCTTGATTACCTAAAATTGCATCTGTATTAATTCTTAGTAAGAAGAACTATAACAAGGATTTTCATGTTAAGTTCACTTATGGATATATATAATGATAATATTCTTTTGTTGAATTATATAGATTTCCTTGACACTGACAAGCACATCTGTCCACTAAAACTCAGTCTGTAAAAAAAGCTTTTCACTACAAATAGAACACACAAGCTGGATTTAAATACAAACACCAGTGATCAAACATTCAAGTTCAATATTCTCAATAAAAAGAGTTTGTAATTTTAAAGTTGTAAACTTTTCATTTATAAATACAAATATTCCAAATAAGCAATGCTTGAATGTTTACTCTCATATCTTATTTGATACAAAAATTTGTTTGACATTACAAGACTTAGTGGTCAGAGCTCATAAACTCACTCTCATTATACAAAATGGGGTTTCTTCTACCACAATTTGAATAACAGATTCAGTTTCTTGGTAAATTAAATAATCTTCTTGCCACTGATTATAGGATTAATAATAATAAAACTATCATGTGTATGGCTAAATAATAACCAACAACTGTAGTATGGCAACCATCATTAGTTTTACCTTTAGTTAGTGTAAGCTCTCACTATAGATAATGAAATTACTTCAATAATCTTAATTACCATTCTTGTTACTTTTTTGTTGAAGTCTGTTATTACTGTGACCTTTCTCTTACCTTATTGTCACTTAATATACAATTGACTGCCTGCTCTGTAAGTTGATCACATGTGTAGGGGTTAATTAGTCAGATTAGTTACATTAAACAGCTCATATTATATATATTAAAATATTCTTTTTATCAAATTTAACTTATTTCAATTAGGGTTCAAGAACAGTCCAGTGGTTAACTTGCCAGACTGTGGACCTCAGATTTCATGGGTTCATCTTCTTTAACCAATAAAAACACAAACTTCACCCATCACACTTTTTGATCATGAATACATTTGAAGAATGAATGTGAAATCCCACTATTTGGTCTGAAAGTAGTCTAGAAGTTGGTGGTGGATGGTGTTGACTAGCTGCTTTCATTCTGGTCTATTGTTCAAAATTAGGGACAGTTGGTGCAGATAGCCCTCATTTAGCTTTGTATGAAACTCAACATGATTAACAATTTTGATTAGAGTATTAATAGTTTTGTTATTTGTTGTATGGTTTTCTAATTCATTTAATTCATTCTTTATTATCTTCATAAACATTAGTTTTTTTTTGTTTTTTTTGCTGTACAATGTAACATTTCATATTACTTATTTGTGGATGTTAAGTTACTTCAAAACAAAATGATTTAAAAGGGTTTTGTTGATCATTAGATATGAGGGAACTGTTTTGCTTATACTGACGACACAAAATTGGTTATAGTGCATTTTAGTTTTGTGGCAAGTTTTGTTTTATTCTTTCTTCAGTGTTAATTTCTTGAATAGTATTGATTATAATATTTAATATAATATGATATATATAATATGTAGATTTAAGACTGACCAAAATTCCCTAAGCTGGCCAAACCTCATGAGATGATTGTGGTTATGGTGCAGAATTTGGCTGACAGCTAGGTTACCCAGCTGATGAATCAATGCATACTAATTATTATAAGTGAGAATGGTGTATTAAATTAGCTTTATTCATTGCTAGATTATCTTTCATTTTTGACTTATGATAATTGAAGTGTGCTCTGATGCATGATATAGTGTTTATTGCTACCAGCTATGAATGAATACATTAAGTGACTTTCAAACAGAATATTCACTTTAATTTCTTTTAGGTTCTGTGGAGCTCCTAGAATTCCAGACTAATGGTGAGGCCCCCTTATTAAACAGTATATTTTATGGCCTAGAGCATGATGATCTTGTTTCTTGTGTAGATGTAAATTCATCAGGAGACAAGGCAGTAAGCTGCAGCTATGATAAAAGGTAATCTATTAACCTTGCTCTTTAATAATTCAGACAGACAAGCCTAATGTGTTAGTGTTTATTTATTGTTCATTTTCTTTCAAACTTGTATGTACTTGTATTTTATTTGACAAAATTTGTTTGTAATTTATTAAAAGGGCATTAATTGTTTTTTTATGATAGAGGATTTTGTACTGGAAGCAAAACTCTGCAGTAACTATTTATCCAGTTAAGAACTGTTAGATATACTGTATCAGTAATCCTTTTCTCTAATTTCCTGTCTTTGCTAAGACTAAAATAGATGGCTTTTATTTATTTCTTAACTCTCTATACATAAAAGATATATGCATCATCCATTGTAATAAAGGAGTTTATAATAATGAGATATTTAGGATAAAGATTATGAATTGTGTTTAAGATATAACTTTTTTCATAAGCTGTTTTGAGTGTGTTTTGTATATTTTAATTTTTTTCCCCTCAACTTTTATAGTACATGAACCTTCCATCCCTGCTGTGGGATTATCTTTAAGTAAAATTGACTTATAGTTAACAAGTATAAATGTCTTTAAAAAAAATCAACTACTTCTGGAGAAGAGACTCTTGTTAATATACCAGCTATCAGTTGTCTGCATATCATCATTTGTAGAGTGAATCAGAAACAAAGAAAGACTTTAGTTGATATGTAATCTGTTTTATTTAAAAACACAAGCTAAATGGAGTTGTATATTTCACCAAAGCTCAACTAAATATTAAAATCATTTAAAACATTGTGAGGGATAATTTACTTGACAGTGTCATCAAAAGTTGTGTGATTGTATGCACTCTAAACTTCTTTCTTTTATTTATTTATTTTAGTATAAAAATATGGGATCTAGTATCCATGGCATCCGTTGGAACCTATCGACCAGGTAGAGTATTTAGAGTTTACCAATGTTTACTCTTTGAAGTTCTGTGAAAATGTTTTATTCTACTTTTGAAAATTTGTTTTTACTTATTTTACTTTATTGCATGATAACATGTCATCTGTCTGAAATGACTACATTATATGAATTTATTCTTTATCTTGTGCAATTCAAGTATTCTTCATATGTTTGTTATTCTTCCATGCTCTTAACCCATTACCTGTCGTGGCCATTTTGTCTTATAGTGAGGGCAAAATCACATTTGTAAGTTGAAAAAATGATAGAGAACTTATCTTTTATTGGATTTCAGATTTTATTTTTTTAAACAGTAGCATAACATTCAATTATTTGTACAAAATTGTATTATTTAAAGAGAAATTTAATAAAAAAAATCCCAAAATATGTTTGAGACTATAAATATGCACCCTCTAAGAAGAAAAAAAAAAATTTACTTGCACTTCAGCACTGGTCCTGCCATCTATGATTAGTATTTAAACTTTATCTAGTCTATTTTCTTTATAAAACAGTGTCTTGGTGTGTTAAACCTCAGTTGTAAAACTTTTAGCCAATCCTAGTCGAAGGTGTCAATTTCAGTATCATGTTATTCCAATTGCTGTATT
>NW_013669389.1:107575-112837 GCF_000517525.1 Limulus polyphemus
TATTATAGTAGCTGCCGTTTTATGTATTTAGTATTGGTCAATAGTACTAGCCTTAGAAAACTTGCTTCTAGGAAAAAACTGCATGGGATGTATGCAACTTTTATTATTTTTCTATAGTAGCTTAAGTCATACTGTATCATATATCTATTTATATTAATCATTATATTGAAAAATTAACTCAAAATAGATATATTTTTTTTGGAAAGAAGTTGATCCACGATTGTTAGGGTTAAGAGCTATCAAGTGGCGAGTGCAAAGTCTTTACCTGAATTAGGCTTAGCACTTTGAACTGAAAGAGTTTGTGATTTTTTATATTCTTTTGCATTTAAATTAGTAGTTTTAAGTTCAATAATTTAGTGAAATTTTATATTTAGTTCATAATAATAATATGATTCAGTATTTAGAGTGATAAACTTGTGATTTGTACGTAATGCTACTAGTATCAGTACCACATAAGAATTTTATATTTTTCCTTCTTACTATCTTTACTTTGTAGTATGGCCCACACTTCTGTTGTTGCTTTAGAATTAAAACAGTCTAACTGATATATATCAAGTTTATTCTGATATTTTGCAAATGGTTTAAAACTCAGTGTACAGGTGACAACAATAAAACCCGTATGTTGGTTGTGAAACAGACTTAATACGTTCGACTCAATAATACAGAGAAGCTACGACATTCTCACAGTTGGGGTCTCAATACACTGAATAGCTTAAGTTTTGAATTCCAATATAAATCTTGCCTATAATGAGAGGAATGTGACCAGGAATAATCTTTTAAGTGCTGTAAAGTAATTTTCTTTGTAATTTATGGTGTCTATATCGTTTTGGTAATCTCTTCTAACAGGATGTATCAAGTAACTAGGGTCAGGTGGTGTTATTCAAACCACCTGTACTGTAAACTATTACATACATTCGCTAATAGTGGCAATTAATTTTGTCTGTATAGTGAAACAACATACAAGGACATATGTTAAAATAAACGTTGTTTGAAAGTACAAAGAAATGATATTCAAGTACCGAAAAGCTTTCTTATTATCATACCCACAGTAATGTTGAAATGCACCTGCGCTGGACTGGACAAGAGTGACCATCAACAGGCATGATAGGTTACGGCAAATGTACAAAGTTCACGCTGCTAACCTCACAATTTATTCGGCACAATAAACAAAAGTACGGCTGCAATGAAACATAAACATAAACTTGAAATAAAAATACATTTATGAAACAAAATTAAGATGTTTTTTATGTACATATATAAACATAAAATCCTAGTTAAAAATAAAAATACTCATTTGTTGTTTAGGTTTACTCAGAAATATTATTTTCGGGTCTTATATATTACTTGAAACCATAAGGAGAGTACATGATTATTAAAAAAATTAAAAATAGATGAAATTAGCATTTTATAGACAATAAAAAGTTTTTAGGGACTTTAAAATAATATACTAAAACATAAAAAGTAATGAGTTCAAGTCTGGAACAAATATAAATATTGTAATCACTTCGTATAAATACCATTTCCGAATGTAATTTTCCAAGATATTAAAGATCATAATGCAAAAAACTAAATTTATTAAAAGTAACAGGCTTTATGTTTCTTAAACTACGTGCATTTATGAAAGTTCTTATGAAGTTTCAAATAGTTTCATCCACTAGTTTTATTGTTGGAATGAAATATAGCAAGACTTGCATTGGCTACTCAGAAAGTAAGTAGCCGGTGGTCATCGGGTTAAGTACTGCTAGAGCACTTATTAATATAATACTAGTTTAACAAAAATCTGCAAGATAAAGCAGATACAAAGTTACATGTTTAGTATATGTCATAACTAGTAACACAGTTTGCTAGTTTTACTTTGGAATGCTAAATTTTGTAAGCATTAATTAAGTATCAGGCAAAATTGCCTAAGTAGAGAGGCGATATCGCCACTAGAAGACATCACAGAGCAAATGTATGAATAGATTTATCTATATATACTAGTACATGAATTTACAAATGAAATAATTATAAAAACCGGCACGAGAAAGTTTATTTTCAGTTCCATTGTGAAAAAAACTTCGTGTAGCTCTCGTATGTTTAATGACATAAAATCAGAATAATAAAGAGAAAAAACAGATATTTACCACAAGAGTAACATTAGTTTAAAATGTTTAAAAATTTTGTTATCAGTTGTTAGAAATTGTTATGACCTAAATATGCAAATTTTGGTTGTTTTGTGTACTGTAATAAGATAAATTTAGTTGATAAAATCATACTTTGTTCAGCAGGATATATGACTAGTTTAAACTGCATAACAGGTCTACTTCTTCTAACAAGAATTGATGTTACTATATATTATTGTTTTGTACATTTTTACACCATCAGAAGAGAACACAAAAAATTATTAAGTTATGAAACCATCAAAAGTAGTAAATAATACCTATTTTAATAAAAGACCTTTCTTTGTCATTGGATATTAGTTGGGCCTGCATAATAGTATATTAATGCATTTTTAAATGGTCAGGAAATCAGCTCAAACACAGCTTAAAAGTGTTCCAGGAACAGAAAAGTTCAACAATTTAAATGATTTGGACATCAGAATCGAAAAGGAAAATTCAAAGGTTAACCATGACTATGAATTTAATATACAAATATTTGTGTTAGATATATATACAGTATGGTGTGAAAAGTGCAGTATAGAATAATATGAAAAATGTTTCAAACTTTGTAAGATGTGGTAGTAAAATATATATAAGATAGGAAAATTTTGTTATATATTATAAGTGTATTATTTGTTCAACCTTGAATTTTCAGTGTACAATATAATGATTTGTTTTCAGTTTTTGTTTTTGTATGATGATTTAGTAGTGAAGTTTCATATTACGTTTGGAGTTAACTTTAGGGGTGCACTGATTAAGATTATCTAGGCCATTACTTACTGATAGCTGATGATTACCCAACCACATTGGCAGATACTGATAGTTAGTATTAGTACAGGTAAGATACTTTAAACTACTGACAGAAATCTAAAGTTTACCTATAGGTGATTTTTTTTCTGGTTGTATTTATAACAAAAATTCACAAATAGTATTTAATTTGTGCACTTAATTAAGAAGAAAAAACTACTTATATATTAACTTTGGAAATGTAACTGTAACATTCATTAGTTTATAGTTGAAACCTTACAAATGTAAACGTTATTATTAACCTCATCACGAAAAAAGTTAGGGGATAAATCCAGCATAATGATGAATTTGTGCCCTGCATTAGTCATAACAATACCAGCATGTAGACAATATGATGCTTTAAATTAACATCTGAATGCTCATAATTTTAAGAAACTAAAACAGATTGCTGTACTATTTTAACATGTTTCATATTGCAAAGATAGGTATTGGGAATACTTGATAATGTTAAAACTGATGGCCTTTATAGAATGGTACAGAGCCATGGTGAGATTTGTGTAACTGTGGTAGTTTTGGGCATCATGAAAATACAAAATTCAAGTAGCAAGTGTCAAAACATTCTATGCGAAAATAAACAAACATGGGTACAACAACAAAAATGGACAATATCCGATAATGTAATTTTTTCTTATATCAGTTCCAGGCCTACAGATATATTGGTGCACCCCTAGTAAACATACCTGATGTTAAATTCTGTGGTAAATTTACGATGATATGTTTCATAAATTACTTTACATCTTAAATAAAGTGACATTTTTAAAGTACATTATATTCTATATGTATATACTTGTCACTGAATATGTTTGATTAAAGTTATAAAACCTTTAACTTTTTGATGTAAAAGAAACAAATGAAAGGTTTGTACTGTAAATTTTTTTATATGAAAAATAACCAAGAATGAAAAACAAAATATTATTCATTTTGGAATAAAATTGTTAATTTCTTTTAAGTCTGTTTTACTGCCAACTTTTATAAAATTATTTTGGAAAATCCTTTGTAATTCATTATAAAGTGAGCTAAAAATAGATTTGCATTGTTTCAGCTCATACAGACTTGGTTTGGAGAATATCCTGTTGTCCTGTTGAACCAGAGGTTTTTCTATCTTGTGGACAAGTAAGTTATTTTTAACCATTCAAATGATATTCATACAAAATAGAGCATACAATTGACTATTTACTTAAACTTGAAGGTGAAGGTTAATCAGACTATTACTATAGATGTATTAATACAGAAATGACAACTAAACAGATAAGATTTTTCTCAATGCAAAAACTATATCTTCATATCATTATAGTCATAAACCAATCATTGTTCATCACCCCTTTTTCTAACTCTGTTTAGTGTTTACCTCAGTACTATTTTCCTGGATATTGTTACACATTTTTTAACACTTTGTTGTTTCCTCATCATGTTGGCTTTATTGTGCTGTGAGGGATTTGGAACTCGCATGAAATTTTTGACTCGTGTAAGTTCTTGTTTCTAGAAATGCTTGAGATTGTTAATTCAGAATTATTTTTTGTAATAACCATAATGTTTCTAATATTCCTGAAAATGTAGCTCATGGTTCCAACACTTTTAAACTTCTGGAACTTCTCTTTCTGATGTTGGGTATAAGAATGAAGAGCCCTTAACTACCTATTGTGTTGTTGCATACCTTTGCAATTTGGAATTTGATGAAGGTTCTCA
The DNA here is from genome assembly GCF_000517525.1 of Limulus polyphemus. Lineage (NCBI taxonomy): Eukaryota > Metazoa > Arthropoda > Merostomata > Xiphosura > Limulidae > Limulus > Limulus polyphemus. Next base: position 112,207 of record NW_013669389.1, read on the forward strand.
AGGTTATTTTGAAACTTTTTTAAATGGGATGAGTTCTGAGAAAGGTGGTACTGCTTTTGTTTGCAATGCTTATGGCATGGGTGATAATGATCAAGGTCTGAATTTCCTCATCTAGATTCCCTAGGGGACCTTGCTACTTTTGTGAATAGGGAGTTAGGACTAGAACGTGTTTATGTTCCTAATCTTCAGGTAGCAATAAGGCCAATCAGAGTTTACTGTCCACTTTTTTTTTCCTATTCCTACTATAAGTATCTTAATACACTTGGAGATTTTTGAGGTGTTTGGCTGGTTCCAACAGTTTTCGTAGTTCCTGTTAACATGCCCCTTGTTTCATCAGTCTCTTTCATTTATTCATGGATATTCGTCTCTACATCCATGGGTAGGGATGCTAATTGATAGTTTTCTTTGTGGTGTTTGTTCTACCAAAAAACAGGACAAACACATCAGTATTGTGGAATCACTGGTTGTCAGGGTAACCTGCCTAAGGTTGTTGAACGTGATGAAAGTTCCAAAACATACTTACATCCTCTCACACTACAGCTATTACTCGACTGCCAGGGTTTCTTTCTTTGCCCATCTAAGCATTGGTGTGATTTTGTCTCGCTTGCTCCAGTATTTTATACCCTAGTTA
>NW_013669390.1:0-12892 GCF_000517525.1 Limulus polyphemus
TCTAGAAACATAACTACCAACTTATTGGTGTTATACTCTGGCAACATAACTACCAACTTATTGGTGTTAAACTTTAGAAATATAACTACCAGCCTATTGGTGTTATATGTTAGAAATATAACTACCAGCTTACAGGTGTTATACTCTAGAAACATAACTACCAGCTTATTGGTGTTAAACTTTAGAAATATAACTACCAGCTTATTGGTGTTATATGTTAGAAATATAACTACCAGTTTATAGGTGTTATATGTTAGAAATATAACTACTAGCTTACAGGTGTTATACTCTAGAAACATAACTACCAGCTTATTGGTGTTAAACTTTAGAAATATAACTACCAGCTTACTGGTGTTATATGTTAGAAATATAACTACCAGTTTATATGTGTTATACTCTGGCAACATAACTACCAGCTTACAGGTGTTATACACTGGAAACATAACTACCACTTTATAGGTGTTATACACTGGGAACATACCTACCAGCTTACAGGCGTTATACACTAAAAATATAAATAGACACACTAGTGGATGGGCCTAAACAATAATACGATAATAACCGGAATATTAATATTGTTTAATTAATACATTAATATTGTTTTGTTTTCTAATAATAAAGAGGTACACAGAAGGTGTTTCAAAGAAACATTGAAAAACAAAGAAAATTTCGGACAGGTGCCAGACTGAAACTCAGTTCCTTCCCTAACTATCACATTTTAACCTTAATCTCTATGTTGCACATGTACTGTATTAGCTACATTCCAAGGTGACTGACAAGATTTTATTATGTCTACCCAAAGAAACATACTGTTTTTCTATTGTTTCTTCTTCTACCAAACACTTTTCAATCGACCACCATTCCATCATTTCTCGGTGAATTGACTTGAAACTTGTTAGGATTATATCTTAGTCCAGAAATCGTTGTCATTTTTCTGGATTTTTTAAGGATTTTATGGGGTCAAATGTCAAACAATCCAAAAATGTATATTTTAGGCACCTGTGCAGTCTTATTTAAATTAATGAAGACGAAAGTTGACACAAATATAAATTTTTCATGGGCCCAACACATTTACATACAAATACGTTGGATTTGCCCATCTTGAGTTTCTTTTGGGGGGTCTGAACTCACCAAAAGCATAATTTTGAGGGGTTTGGTTAATTACTTGGCCATGTTTCGACCTATTTAAATGGGATTTGGTACAAAGAAACTTTTTTACAGAGTGGGCTTTCCCATTTTCAGAAATTATACGGGGGGGGGGGCAAGATCCACAAAATGCATAATTTTATAGTTTCTTGACAATTGCCGTATTTCGGGCACTTTACGTGAAATTTGGTACAAAGATATTTTTACATATCCCAAACAGAGAAATAGGCAGTTTTAGATTGTTTGTCTTTTGCTCAATTTTTCAGCGAGAGAAGCACAATTTAGGGATTTCGTGAACTATTCATGTGTATGTCAACCAACTTATGTAGGGTTTGGTAAAAAGATCCATTCTTGCAGTTTTTGATGTTTCTGGTGTCAAAGTTGGCCCTGATGGGCTTGCGTGGTGGAGACATGTTGCATTCGCCCGTGAATGTTGACCTCTTCAATTATTATTAATTTTTATTTAAGTCATAGCCTTGTTCAGGTAAGACTTGATAACACAACATTATTTATTGCTATTATTATTTCATTTAAAATAACTTTCACCATCATTCACGAGAACTGGCGAACTAACAAGCTAGTTAATAACCAATCAAAATTAAGCAGCTAACTAATCATTCTTGAAAAATACAATGAAAGCCAAATGTTTTTAAAGGCAGGAACAATGTTGCTAAACGTACGACATATTTTATACAATATATAGAATGTTCATTTGTAGGACTGACAAATTTAACCAATCATAAATTGAGATTCACTAAACCGTTATCAGAAGCTATAAATGTTATATTAGACAGACATCAGTGTTTAAAGAGCTGGATTCGTTTGTGGCTTAAGCTAAGCATAAGAAAGTTATTTATGTTGCTTATCTGCAACTGTTTGCTAGAATCATTTGTTTGTACCATAAGTTTTTCATTTTACAAGTTTCAATAATGATAGAAATGACAAACTTTTGAAATTTTCTATGGCTTAATTAAAAACTAGGAAATATATTAGAGAATGCATCCAGAACTATGTTAAATGTTGAACAAAACATAAGTGAAATGGTCAACAATTGTAGAAATAATTTTGGAAAACTAAAGATCTACAGAGTTACCACAAGTAGATTGGAAGACGTTTCGAAAGAGTAATGCCTTTCATCTGCAGGACAATGTTTCTAGCCCCCATAATAGGTACCAATCTATATTGTCTTCGACGTATCATTGGTAGCCCATTGCTAACTATTCGAGACTGCCTGGCCAATGGCAAGCTGAGGTACGACAGCTGTCTTTCAGGTCAGGTTTTTAGTAATTGGCTAAGCCATCAGGGTCTATTTTCTTTGTTTGGTCAACTGGATAATGCTGGGAAGATTTAAATCAGATATTAAATACTTAAGATGAAGTAGCAAGTATCTACCACTGTCTTTTTTGTTCCTTAATTGAGTTACATTTAGTATCAAGACAGTCTTGTTATTATACTTACAGTTTTATAATTTTAGTAGAGGCATTCAATGTCTTATACTTTTATATGTCCAGTTCCATTTGTTTGTATTCGTTAGTTGTCTTGTAATACTAGTTAATAATGTGTTTCAAGACAGTTTTGTTATTATAATTACAGTTATATAATTTTAGTAGAGGCATTCAGTGACTTATACATTTATATGTCCAGTTCCATTTGTTTGTATTCGTTAGTTGTCTTGTAATGCTAGTTAATAATGTGTTTTTATATTTGCCAATATTCTGTCTTTTCTCATGTAATCCCAAATAAGTTAGTCCAGTATCAGTTAGTCCCGTATATCTTCCATCCTTGATCCTCCTGGTTTTTTTGTCAGCCATCAAGAAATAATACAGTATAAGATTTAACATACACGACTACTAACTTTCGTAGCACTCTGGTCTAGTAGAAATGTTTGGGTCCATAAGCAAGAACATCTCTTGATATATGTGATATTCTACTGGTTGAAGTAGCTATACTATTTAGTTACATTCATATTTGTTATGGACTTCAAGCTGGTGATTCCTGGAAAATACCAGTTTATTCAAATTTTACCTCAGACTGAAAGATAAACTCTTGATCTTTCATATGCAAAAATGGCCAGTGCTGACCCCTAAGTTTGTGTTATAACTGTACAGTTTAGTGAAATCCTACTATGTCCTTTTTTATAAAGACTAACCTGTACTTTTAACTTCAAGATACTGTACATCATAACGATAAAGGGCGTGTTAGGCATAAATTTCACCATTGAATTCAACAATCAATATGATCAAGCTATTGAGTACAGATCATTTCCCACCTACGCCGATAGATGTTGAACAACTGTTTCTGGTTCCAGTCTGCTGGCTAATATTGTCATTAGCTGTTGAGCAATATGAAATGATCTTAGAGACAGATACAATTAAGACTCTAAATTCAGACCTTTGTAATTTCTCCAGTTGCCTAGGTGTCTGATTTACTGCATTGGGAAAGCCAATACCAACCAATTTTTAGATAAAGTGTTGCAGCTGTAGAAGCAAGTCAAGGAAGTTCATGGAAATGGCTGACACATGAATGGGATCTGATCCCCTTCCTTACAGAGTTTCTAGGTACTCAGGAAGCCAAAAACTAGCAAAGCAATATGCTGGCTTTTCAAGTGTGAGTACCATCAAATTTCTGGTTCGTATAGAAAAGTAAAAACCTGATGTCCTAGCATTGAACAGAACAACAGCCATGTCATCTTTGTCCTCATTGACGTCTTTTACGAAAGTAAGAAACATTAAGCTATTGATAGTGATTACAGTCAGTGGCCCTCTAATATTGGCATTTGCTTAGGCTATCTGTTGGTCAGAATCTCTTCGTTAGTAAAAGGAAGATATCCAATGGAACTCGAACCAGGGAGACCAATCTAGCACAGTGAAAGGGAACTCCACTGGGACTGAAATACTGGAAATCAATCAAGGGCAGTGAGAGACCATTGCGGGTCAACGATGAGTTAAACCAAATCCAGAAAAATCAGTAGAGAATTATATACTACCTCTTTAATCCAAAACAAATTATCCATCATAGGTTGAAACCATCAGGAACTTCCAATCTAAAAGTGCATAGTTCATTTCGTGATTATAAATGTAGCTTATTAACAAACGTGGAACGAAAAGTACTTGGAATTCAGAAATAACTTTCCTAAATGCATAGTCCTAAGTAAAATCAACTGTACTAACTATATGTTTACAAGTGAATTACACGTTGATTTTACCCATGCGAAAATAGTATTCCTAATGTTAACAAGTGAATTAGACGGTTATTTTACCCATACGATAAGAGTATTACTAGTGTTTAAAAATGAGTTACACGGTAATTTTACCCTTATGATATTAGTATTACTATTATTTACAAGTAAGTTACACGGTAATTTTACCCTTATGATAATAGTATTACTATTATTTACAAGTAAGTTACACGGTAATTTTACCCTTATGATAATAGTATTACTATTATTTACAAGTAAGTTACACGGTAATTTTACCCTTACGATAACAGTATTACTATTATTTACAAGTGAGTTACACGGTAATTTTACCGTGTTAAACATTGCTCTCCTTACCCCAACCCAATAGATGGCAGGGTGACTCGCAGTGTTTAACACTGCTCTCCTCACCACAACCCAATAGATGGCAGGGTGACTCGCAGTGGTAAACATTGCTCCCCTCACCACAACCCAATAGATAGCAGGGTGACTCGCAGTGGTAAACATTGCTCTCCTCACCACAACCCAATAGATGGCAAGTTAACTTGCTGTGTTAAACATTGCTCCCCTCACCACAACCCAATAGATGGCAAGTTAACTCGCTGTGTTAAACATTGCTCTCCTCACCCCAACCCAATAGATGGCAGGGTGACTCGCAGTGGTAAACATTGCTCGCCTCACCACAACCCAATAGATGGCAGGGTGACTCGCAGTGTTAAACATTGCTCCCTTCACCACAACCCAATAGATGGCAGGGTGACTCGCAGTGTTAAACATTGCTCCCCACACCACAACCCAATAGATGGCAAGGTGACTCGCAGCGTTAAACATTGCTCCCCTCATCACAACCCAATAGATGGCAGGGTGACTCGCAGTGTTAAACATTGCTCCCCTCACCACAACCCAATAGATGGCAAGGTGACTCGCAGTGTTAAACATTGCTCCCCTCACCACAACCCAATAGATGGCAAGGTGACTCGCAGCGTTAATACTAATATTACACCAAGCTTTCTCGTTCCTTTAATCAGCTTGATCATTCTATAAGCTACGTTTTCTTTGGATATATCAAAATTGTATTTAAGCCAAACATTAGAGGCATCTCATAAAGTTTCAGTATCGATGACATTAAAATTGACTCTTTCATCACAGTTGTTCCAAAAAGAAATATCTTTCATCAATAACTTTTTCGTGGTTTAATTTTGTTCGTTTATTTTTATGGGTACAAGGTAAAAACAAAAATGGGATAACTACGTTGTACCCGCAGCAGGGACCAACAAGCATTGATTTTTAGCCCACAAACTTACTGTTGAACCATCAGGAAACTCAAGGTTTAATGCCTAACTACATTGTTCTTCTAATTAGCTTGTTACAGAGATTCTCTCAGAAGTTTACTTTTTTTCTTTTTGTACCAGAATTTCGTGTCTTTTGTGTGGTTTCTCTAACCTCGTCAATTCTCCCTCTAACACAAAACCATTTCTGTGCCTACAGCCACGTGCTTATATATGTCTGCACTGCTTTAATGAATCAGTAGCAGACTATAATCGTTTTCTTTTTCCTCCTTCCCTCTCTTTTAGTGTTTGTTCATTTTCCTGTTTATTTTCTTCTGAAGGAAAATCACCTTCACAAAATACTTGGATTTTCTGGTTTCTCTTCAGTGTCACTCACAAAAGCTAGAAATGCGAATTTGAATAACTTGAAATAACTTTCTTTACATTATCTATTAATGATTATATTCACACAGTCCTGTAAAACTTTAAAATAATTAACTCACTTGTACATTTTGTGTTTTTATTCTGTAAATGTCTTTATTTGTTTGTTGTTAAGCAAAAATCTACACAATGGGCTATCTGTGCTTTGCTCACCACTGGTATCTGAACCGGATTTAGCCTTATAAGCCTTCATTATTTCTCGAAGTTTAACCCAACTTGAAGGTTAAAATAATCAACTAATTATTACACAACTTCTATTAGATATACGTTTTACACTCACCAGAAGTAATGAAGGTAAATGTCTGTGCATCATAAGTAGAGTGGAGCTTAAAGTAGGAATGGGGCAGATACATAATACATGGAATACAAACTATTTACTCATTTACACCTTTAACAACCAAATAATAAATCTTCAAGAGTATTTGAGTCTAGACATCCTTAGATGATAAACAAACCACATATAAAATTATAAATCACAGCATCATCTGAGAAAGTCAGCAGAGCAGATATAAAAAATTCTCAATCTCACTTACTGAACACTTCTAGCTGTTTAACAAACATAGTTATAAATGCACCAAATAGAACAATAGCACAGAGACAACGTGCTAGTGCTAGTGTTTTCTATACTAAACATCACCAAAAAGTGTGTGTCATCACTTGTACAGCACACACACACACTCACAATGTGTACACATGCCATAATGAAGAGAATGAGCACTACACACACACGTATACACCATTATTTGCACATACCATAATATTATGGTGCACACCCACATTGATGATATACATACAAGAAAACCAATCGTTGATATGGTTCCAAACTCAGATAATCTAGATAATATGGATACAAATTTTAAACATCAATCACGTAAACTGGAAAACCAATCGTTGATACGGTTCCAAACTCAGATAACCTAGATAATATGGATACAAATTTTAAACATCAATCATGTAAACTGGAAAACCAATCGTTGATACGGTTCCAAACTCGGATATTCTAGATAATATGGATACACATTTTAAACATCAATCATGTAAATTGAAAACCAATCGTTGATACGGTTCCAAACTCAGATAATCTAGATAATATGGATACAAATTTTAAACATCAATCATGTAAATTGGAAACCAATCGTTGATATGGTTCCAAACTCAGATAATCTAGATAATATGATACAAATTTTAAACATCAATCACGTAAACTGGAAAACCAATCGTTGATATGGTTCCAAACTCGGATAATCTAGATAATATCACATCAATCATGTGAACTGGAAAAAACAATCGTTGATACGGTTCCAAACTCGGATAATCTAGATAATATGGATACAAATTTTAAACATCAATCATGTAAACTAGAAAAACCAATCGTTGATACGGTTCCAAACTCAGATAATCTAGATAATATAGATACAAATTTTAAACATCAATCATGTAAATTGAAAACCAATCGTTGATACGGTTCCAAACCCGGATAATCTAGATAATATCACATCAATCATGTGAACTGGAAAAAACAATCGTTGACACGGTTCCAAACTGAGATAATCTAGATAATACGGATACAAATTCGGGTAAATACCTCGATTATCAACCATATTACTCCAACAGTGTAAACACAAGTGTCGTGGATTGTCTAGTTTCTAGAATGAACACGATTTGGATATTGGATACCAGGAACATTTGATACGTAAGAAAATAAAAAAGGTAAACACCAAAAATAGGCAGAAAATTAAAGATGCACAGTGATATTCTCCTGTCAGATTTATGTTTATGGACACACCAAAACAACATAAATTCAGTACAGTATTGAGACGCCACAATACAATACGATCACAGTTAGTACCAGCTAACGATCCAAAGGAGAAAGAAGACACATTTACACATCCCCCGTGACTATGAATTCCAATACATTAGAGAAATAACAAGACCAAAAAAAGTTAGAATTCGAGAGCGTAATAGACATACAAGACTCGGTAATGCCGATCTCTCTGCAATACCATTATGTCAGAGAAGACCATAAGACAAAATGGAATAACACTAGGTAATAGGATATGTAAAGCAAGTGATAAAAAGAAAAGAAACCCCTAGATCCACCGAACTGATAATACACTCGGTTAACCTAGCATAGAAGTCAATAAAACTCGGATACTCCCTTTGAAAACATTCTAATACTTAGTTAATTGAAGTTTTTCTGTGTTAGACTCCAGAAATAGGATAAGACACCGAAAGTTCACTGAGAAAACAAAAGTATCAAATCACGGTCACTACTACCACAGAAATTAATCCTTCTCAGAACTTCAAATCACGGTCACTACTACCACAGAAATTAGTCCTTCTCAGAACTTCAAATCACGGTCACTACTACCACAGAAATTAATCCTTCTCAGAACTTCAAATCTCGGTCACTACTACCACAGAAATTAATCCTTCTCAGAACTTCAAATCACGGTCACTACTACCACAGAAATTAGTCCTTCTCAGACCGTCAGATCACGGTCACTACTCACACAGAAATTAGTCCTTCTCTGATCTTCAAATGATGGTCACTACTACCACAGAAATTAGTCCTTCTCAGAACTTCAAACCACGGTCACTACTACCACAGAAATTAGTCCTTCTCAGAACTTCAAATCACGGTCACTACTACCACAGAAATTAGTCCTTCTCAGAACTTCAAATCACGGTCACTACTACCGCAGAAATTAGTCCTTCTCAGAACTTCAAATCACGATCACTACTACCACAGAAATTAGTCATTCTCAGAACTTCTCTGAATTAATAAAGGCTCTGAAAAATGCTACAAGAGTAATTAAAATCTGTTATATTAAAATAATTAGTTATTATTAATAAGTGAACTTAGGTTATTAACCACGACAACGATAATGTTTGTTTAAACTTTCCCTGAATATATTTTGAAGCCATTAAACGTATTTATTATGGGCTACATCTGTATCAAAACTGAAGAATCTTTCGATAAATACGAAGACTGGCTTGTTAGCTCGCTAGTTCTCATGAATGATTGTAAAATAGTGAAACAATCAATAATTTTATGTTATTAATTCTTATCTTAAAAAGGCTGAGTTGTAAATGACTTAAATAAAAATTAATAATAATTACAATTCACTTGTGTAATCTGATTCAATAATGGGAAGATGAGCGCTGATATTGAGCAAAATGCCTCGTCGGCACTGAATATTGCATATGTAGTGCGGTTGACTTTTTCTAACATATTCTTTTTGCTTCCACTCATGGATTCCTAGGAAGTTAGCTCAGTTTGGTGTTCTCGGTTCTTTGATATTAACTTTATATATAAACACTCAGTGGAACTTTAACTGCTTATCTTTGCCACAGTCAGTTCATCCAGTAAAATTTGGGTGTTCAGTTGGCTAACAGCGGTAGTGTCGTTTTGCCAAAATTCTTTTATTGCAGTTATAAAGCTGCAAGTCGACAAAAACTATGGATACTAAACAGCACAAGATGTATCAAGTCGTAAAACGAGTTGACGACCACAGTGTGTGTCAAGTCGAAGTTAGCAGCTCGGAAGGATCGGGTGCGGTCGACTCAGAACGGGACACCAAGCCATATATGCCGGGATTGTGGTCGAGGCTTCCTGGCTCGGATAGGACTCCTGAGCCATCTCCGTATCCACAGATAGACCAAATGATGTTCGAAGGACGAACAACAGAACAAGTCGAGTTAACGACCACAGTGTATGTCAAGTCGTAAAGCGATTTAACAACGCAATGTGTATCAAGTCGTCAAACGAGTTGACGACTACAGTATGTGTTTCAAGTCGTAAAGCGATTTGTAGAGCGTTTATTGAAGTAGATGATCAAGGCTTAACCGTGTGCTTGGGCAACACAAGTACAACGACAGTCTGTTTTAAAATCAAATGTAAACAGCACTTAAAAGTCTTAGAACATAAATTAATACCTGGTAGTAAACAATATCGGGTGTGTTACCTGGTAGTAAACAATATCGGGTGTGTTACCTGGTAGTAAACAATATCGGGTGTGTTTTCGTCACGAATCCACGTAAATTATCCAGGTTTCCCACCTTCACACTCTAAGTTTAAAGTCTTCTTGTAATCCTTGAAAGGTTTTCGACTCTGCTGCCATATCCACTGTTTCCATTCACACAATCTTCCAACTGTGATAAAACAAGAGAACACTATGTTCTACTTGTTGAACCTGTCAGCAGCTGACAGAATGATTATCGTGACAGCTGGCTTTTTAAACTTGAGTGAGTATAAATTTGATTTCAAAAGATAACTAGATTTGGGTTGGTAGGGGCGTGTTCATCGAGTGACGGGGGGAGGGCAAACACCTTTGGAGGGCTCTGCTCCAACAACGCCTAGTTATTTACAATCTCAAAAGGCACAAGGGGTGGGTGAGAGGATGTCAAACGAAGTAGTAAATGTATATACGTATAATGTTTGATGAAAATGGTATTTAGCGTTAAGTCAGCAGATTTGTATCTGGCCTAACTCCACGAAACTAATTATTTTAGTAGTCACTTGACTGACACTTATCAAACAATTAAACTGTATATATTATACGGACATAAAAGGTTCTTTCCTCTTGGATCTATGGTGGTCAAACATACACAGACACATACGTGTGCACGTGCATGTCTGTTTGTATGTCATTTCTATTTGTAATATAAGGAACCACTTCTTTTCTATGTGGTTTTTCGCTAGCTTGTCTCATGTAAAAGTTGCACATTCGCGCACGAACGTGGATAACTTAACTAATAATACCCAGGTGCACACCCTTAGGGTCCACTTAGTATCGGAGCAAAATTTCAGGTTTCTAGGTTCTTTCCTCTTGGAGTTATGGCGGTGACACACAGACACACCCTTTTATTATTATAGATATAGATATATATATATCTGTCAAATGTAAAACAATAATTCATCCTGGTCTCTGTTTACCACAGTTAGACAATTTAAAATATCACCTATGGTGATTTTTATTCAATTTTGCACAGATGTAACTTATATCCAAATACAAATTTAAAGATCATATCACTATCTATCTATGTTCATATCATTTTACCAGAATAATATATAATTTTCACCTCCTGGTTAAAAAAGTATTTAAACGTATACTCATTGTATTAGACGGGGTGTTTTATTATTTCTATAGGTTGAAGACACCTTCACGATTTTATTGCACATCGAATTTCATAATGTAATAGAAAGTAGTCATTTTCTTACTATTCACGTGAGCAGGATTTGGCTGAAAATTGATGAAAACGTATGAGAAAAATTTGCAGCACCACCTTTTGTACAAAACAAATTGAAATTGCTGTCTTACCAGCTACTGTAACCAGCTTTTCCATGCCATCTTTCTTTAAACCAGCAACTATCTTGTGATTCTGCAAATGACATGAAAGAAATATGTTGTAATTAAAATATTTTATTTCACATAATCAGTAAGAAATACATACATACAACACACAAAATTAGTTTAGAAAAAAATTAGCTAGTTTGCATCTATATTATTGGGTGTACCAACTTTAAGCTCATTCTGTTGCCTAGGGACAGATTAGAACACAAATTAAAAGGAGTGTTCATTGTAATTTTGTTATTCAGGAAGCTATTAGAAAAGAAATTATATGAAAAGCTCAAATTACTTTTATGGGGTTTTGATTCTGTTTTACTTCACGGTATAGTAATGGCAGAATGCCTTAGACCTCAACATCACAGATTCTTTTTCAGTTTTACCACTGATATATTCAATCAAATTCGTTTTGTTAAACAGAGATGCCATTGTAAAGAAAATTTTAAAAAATTCAAATTACCTATGTTCCACAGATAGGAATTAGAAAATAAAATAAAAATGATCATGTTACATTGCAATTATTTAGAAAACGAATTAGATGGAAGTTAATATTTATTTTGATACAAAGAAAGTTATTGTAATTAAATTGGGGAAAAAATCTAAATCATTTCATTACACACTAAGGAATTAGAGAATAAAAATCTTAATTCGTTGTGTCATTCATAATGTAAATATATCATGAATTAAAATAAATATTCATAATTCATTTTGCTCCAAAAAATCATTGGAATTAAATAAGAAAAAACCAAAATAATTCTGTTACACAGTAAGGAATAAGAAAATAAAAATCTAAATTTATTATGTCATTCATATTTCAAATGAAATTTAAATTAGAAGGAAAATTTCAAATAACATTTGGACCACAGTGGCTCAGCGGTAAGCCTGAAGACTTATTACGCTAAGAACCTGGTTTCGATACCCGTGGGGAGCACAACACAGATAGCCTATTGTGTAATTTTCTACTTAATAACAAACAAAGTAATTTTGTTGATAGGAATTCGTTAAAAAATAACTTTTACAAGGTTTCATGTTCATTCAGTAACACATAAAACACAATACAAATCAAAAGAAAAAAGTTCAAATCAATTGCATTACACATAACATGAATATAAAATAAATTACAAAAAAACTAATTCATTTTATCAACAGAAAAACAGTGGAATGTTTGCGACTTACAACGCTAGAAACCGGGTTTCGATACCCGTGATGGGCAAAGCACAGATAGTCTATTATGTAGCTTTATACTTAATTTCAAACAGTCATTCAGTCACAACAAATAATATAAAATAAATATAAAAGGAAAACTTTCAACTTAACTCTGTTAAACAAGAAGAAATTAGAAAATATATTAAAGTTCTCGTATATTTATTTTCAGAAATTTATTAGAAAATAAACTTTACATATTTTCAAATTATTATATTACAAAGAAAGCAAGTATAAAATGTTTACTCTGCTCACAATGGGTATCAAAACCCGGTTTCTAGTGTTGT